>NC_140992.1:154086478-154316478 GCF_052327205.1 Somniosus microcephalus | reverse complement strand
CTACAGCCGTAGCTCTCAGATTTTTTATTTACATTATTCATCTGATGGCTTTTCCACATAAAACATCAAATTTCACCCAAGTGACTACCCTTGTGACAATTTGTGCAGTATCTTTCTCTTACACATGCTCCTACGTGGTGCTTGCCCTGTGGCTTCAACAGCTTTGGAGGCCCCTTGCTCACTTTCCTGCTGCTCCTGTCTCAACAACTTTGGCGAGCGTCCTCTGGGGTTGCGAACCTGTGAGGGATCGTCAACAGTCTGCTGCTCCTGTGGCTGTGCAGGGGTTGAGACACCGATCTCAGTTGGGTGTGGACTCTGGTGGGGCTCTGACCGAGGGCTCAGCAGTGGCATGGGAGTGTGAGCACTTGCAGAGGAGCCCCCACTGCTTTGATGTCTGTCACCAACTTCCCTCTCGTGGGTCAGGTCCCCCTCAGCACTTGCAAGTGGCTTGAGAGCACCTTGCTGCACATCAGGGGGGCCATGGTGACCCGTATCTGCACTGGCAGTCCTACTCAGAAGGACTTCCATGAAGGTCTGGTTTCTCTTTTCAATAGATGACCATCGCTCCTCCAGAGATGTCATTCTATTCTGAACACTCACCATATTTTCTGCACTCTGGCGACTTATCACCTCGATGGAGATTGCCATCCTTTCCATGGTGATGCGTTCAGGCACCAATGACTCCACAAAGGCTCTGCTCATGTTCGCTATGGACTCCTCCATTCGCTTCACACTCGCAGCGACCCTGGAGCCAAAACCTGCCAGAGACACCTGCATCTGTTCCTGGAGTTCCAGCAAAGCTGATCTTATGGATGGACCCAGAGGCAGAGGGTCAACATGCAGCTGAGCCAAGCTGGCAGAGTCCTGCGCCCTCCGACAAGGACTCTCCACTGCTGTCCCTGTCCTCACAATCTGCTCATTCTCACTTGTGAGCTGTGATACACCAGGCGACAACACTACTCTCTGTCCCGAAGGTCCCACCGAGGTGTGAGTGTCTGCGCTGGTGCTGGGTGCACTGAATTCCGCTGACGCTGTGTCCTCTGAGGTTGCAGCTTCCTCTGAGGAGTCTGGATGTTCAGGCTCGTCCTCCTGGCTAGTGGGAAAGGGTGCTTGTGATGGTCCTGTGGGGGAGTAAAGGAAAGAGTCAGCGATGTGATGCCAAGGTTACATGCACATTGAATATTGCAGATGATCGTAAGTCCATCTGTTAGAGCTTCAGAATCATTATCAGCAACTCATGCAATGTCAATGAGAGAGATGGAAAACTATTCTGTCACCAGCTTGCTGTGATGCACCCGTCTGTCCATCCCCCACTTGCGCATCTTCCTCCACCCCTACGATATCCAGGACAGCCTCCTCCCAGGGGGTGAGGTGGGCTACTGAGGGTGGCCCTCCTCCTGTCCTCGCTCTTTCTCGCTTATTGTGAGCTCTCTTTTCCTGCAATGAGGGAGACAAGTGGGGGTTGAGTGAAAATGAAGGAGTGAGTGTAGAGATTCCATAGCATACATACTTAGAAGGAGACAAAGCGGGAGTGAGGTGGCAAGACCAAAGGCCCTCCATGTGTGTTGTCAGTTGTTTTCATAGCATCACAGTGATAGGGAGTGTAAGATGCTGCATAGTTGAATAGTTAGGTGAATGTGACCATAGAGAGAAAGGGAATGGGTAAGGGTGCATGGATGTCACTGTCAAGTGGGATGTGGAGTAAGAGATTGCTAAAGCTGAGTGGTGGTGAGGAAAGGCAATGGGGGATCAGATTGAGGGTGATGGGAAATTCATACTCACTTTTCCAGTGCGCAGAAGGTCATGAACTCTCTTCCTGCACTGAATCCAGGTTCGCCGTTTGATTCCCAAGGAGTTGACCTCCTCAGCCACCTGCATGCGCACTGCCTTAGTGTGCTTGGGAGGCCTCTTCCTCCCTGAGGAAGGGAAGAGAACCTCCCTGTTGGCCCTAGCCCCATCCACCAATGCCTGCAGGGCCAACTCGTTGAAATGAGGAGCTGATCTGGGCCTCCCGCTTGTCATCTTTCCTGCAGGTCCCTTTGACACCAAATGGAGAAAGCTTGGAAGCCTGCAGAAGAAGCAAGGCTTGCTTTGGACCTTAAATGCAGCAGCAATAATGACGTCACCGGAGAGGACTTTCAGTCATGAAAGATCCATTTACAAAGGCTTCCCACACATTGGAAATCAATTGGCCACTTAAGTTAAATGCATCAATCTCCCACATCCATTTAGATTCTTGTGGGAAACACGAAATTCGGATAACCCGACACCATCCCGCACCTGAATTAAAATCCTGCCCTTTATCTCTGTCACAACATCCATCTCATGCAGAAATGCACAGTTTGTAGCACTTTGCTGTATTTTGTCCAGGCCTGAGTTTCTGTGTTGTTATGGTTTTCATTGTGAGGCCAGGTTACATGAGCCCTCAGTTGTGATGTGGCCCTGGTGTACGGATAACCGTAGCTGTCATAAAGACAGCTGGGTTTGATTTACAGCTGGTTGACGGCTGACGTCATATCCGGGGGCGGGATCCGACGCCATCTTGGCCATGCTTGAAGTATTGTACTACGAGACACAGAGTCAGGACTGAGTAAATGGCACTCCACTACAACTGCTTGGGAGACTCGTAATTACGTTATTAAGGTAACATTACATTGTACCAGGATTTATAGAACTCACGATAAGGACATACTACAAAAATGGAAGGAATAAAACCTCCGGCTAGCCTGCAACTAGAAGGAAATGTGGATGAAAATTGGCGTGTCTTCAAGCAACGCTTTCTTCTCTACCTCACAGCGATTGATGCTTCGACTAGCTCTGAAACATGTAAAGTAGCTTTGTTGCTAACAGTGGCTGGCTCGCAGGCAATCGAGCTGTTTAATACATTTACGTTTGCAGCCAAAGATGATAAAAATGATCTGGACAAGTTGATAGAACGGTTCGACGAATACTGCACTCCAAAAAAGAATGAAACGTATGAGAGATTCGTGTTTCGCTCCCGCGTGCAAAAGCAAGGAGAATCCTTTGATTTTTTTTGACGGACTTGAAAATAAAAGCACAAAGATGCAACTTTAGGGACCTGAAGGAAGCGATGATATGCGATCAAGTCATTTTTGGAATACTCAACAAGAATGTGAGGGAGAGAATGCTTAGAGACAATGACCTAAATTTGGATGCAGCAGTGAAAATATGTCATGCTAGTGAACTCTCAGCCATGCACACGAAAACTTTTGAAGGGAGCAGCACAGCAGCGGGCGGGAGCGCCCTGGGGCTGAAAAACCTGCCGGTGGATGTGGTACACAAAAGGGACACAAGAGGGCCCACAGAGTTCATGATGATGACGCCTTACGAATGCAGACAGTGCGGTAATAAACACATAGCCAGACAGTGTCCTGCTTATGGGAAGAACTGTGCAAAATGTAAAGGCAGGAATCACTTTGCCATGATGTGTTTTTGGGAAGAGGAAACTGAAGGTAAAAAGACAGTGCATGCTATTGAGACTGAAGAGACAGGAGCAGAGACTTTGTTTGTTGGAATGGTGCAAAATGAGTCAAAACTGGGCAAAAATGCTAATGAAGTGCACTCTGTAGGACCAAAGACTGAAGTTTGGATAGCTCCCTTGCTGGTAAATGGCACCATTGTTCCCTTTAAGCTAGATACAGGTGCTAAGGCAAACCTCATAAGTTGGAGTGATGCACGGAATCTCAAAGTGCGACGTAAAATACTGAACAAGGCAGTGTCTTTGAAGGCATACAATGGACAAAGCATTGAAACAAAAGGAACGTGTAGGCTGAATGTTAAGGTAAAAAATCACATTCACCCTTTGACCTTTGTTATAGTGCCTGAAGGACATGAGTCACTGTTGGGGGATAAGGTCTGTGTGGATTTGGGCTTGGTAAAATGAGTCTATACTATCAATGAACTGAACTGTGCGCAGAGTGCCCCCCAAGATAATACAAATCTGACTCATGAGACTATAGCACACAAATATGCAGATGTATTACAGTGTTTCGGAGCACTGCCCTTTACATACTCCATCAAACTGAGAGAGGATGCACAACCTGTGATTCACGCACCCAGGAGAGTTCCAGTGGCTCTCTGTGAAAAACTGAGGAAAGAGCTAGACCGCATGGAGGGACTAGCTGTCATAAAGAAGATTGAGGAACCGACTGACTGGGTAAATTCCATGGTCTGCGTCAATTCAAAGAAAACTGATAAATTGCGTGTCTGCATGGATCCCAAGGACCTTAACGCCAATATCAAAAGAGAGCACCACCAAATTCCAAAGAGAGAGGAAATAGTCAGTGAAATGACAGAAACAAAAGTCTTCACAGAAATCACAGAAATCACAGAAACCCCACAGTGCAGATAGAGGCCATTTCGGCCCATCGAGCCTGCACCGACACATATCCCACCCGATCCCCGTAACCCCTACACCAACACATATCCCACTCTATCCCCGTAACCCCACGTATTTTAATCCCCCTAACACAAAGGGTCAATTTATCATGGCCAATCAACCTAACCCGCACATCTTTGGACTGTGGGAGGAAACCGGAGCACCCGGAGGAAACCCACGCAAACACGGGGAGAATGTGCAAACTCCACACAGACAGTCACCCGAGGCCAGATTCGAACCCGGGTCCCTGGCGCTGTGAGGCAACAGTGCTAACCACTATGCCACCGTGCTGCCATCTCCATCTCCAAGATGGACGCCTCGCATGGTTTCTGGCAGTTGAAACTTGATGAAGGAAGTGCTAAGCTGTGCACTTTTAACAGCCCATTTGGTCAATACTCCTACCAGCGTCTGCCCTTTGGTATTAGCATTGCCCCAGAAATCTTTCACAAAGCAATGGAGCAAATCATCAAGGGCCTGGAGGGAGTGCGGCTGTACGTGGATGATCTGGTAGTATGGGGCTCCACTCAGGGGGAGCACGGCACCAGACTGGAGAAAACACTTCAGAGAATACAGCAGTATGGATTCAAACTAAATAAAGACAAATGTCAGTTCAGTGTCAATGAAATCACATTCCTCGGAGACAAGATCTCTACAGAGGGGATTCAGCCAGACAAGTCAAAGGTAAAGGCTATACATGACATGGAGAAATGAAAGGACAAGAAAGGAGTTCAGCGGGCCCTTGGCATGGTTAACTACCTAGGAAAATTCATTTCAAATCTAGCAGTGAAAACTGTTCATCTGAGAAAACTGCTGCACCAAGAGACAGAGTTGATATGGGGACATGAACATGAGAATGAATGGAAGGGGCTACTACACATTCTAGCAAGTGAACCCCTACTGAAGTTCTTCTGCCCTAAAAAGAGGACAAAAGTGTCCACAGATGCCTCTAAGAATGGATTAGGGGCTGTCCTTCTACAGGAAGATGAAGGAGAATGGCGACCAGTGGCGCATGACGGCTACAGAGTGCCGGTACGCGCAAATCGAGAAGGAGTGCCTTGGCTTGGCATTTGGGTGTGAAAAATGTCATACCTACATCTATGGTCTTCCCAAGGTTATCCTAGAAACAGACCATAAGCCACTGCTAGGGATCGCAAAGAAGAATCTGTGTGACATGTCACCACGGATACAATGCTGAATGATGAGACTTCAATGTTACGATTTTGAGCTAGCCTATGTGCCAGGGACACAAATGTTCATTGCAGACACACTATCCAGGGCTGCGCCTTACACCACACAAAACAGTGAATCAGAAGAGGATGTGGCTCTTCATGTGGATATGGTCTACGCAGCATTGCCCGCCACACAGGAACAACTATCAGTGATAGTCACAGAGACATCAAAGGACCCAGTCCTGAGTAAAGTAATGAGAAATCTTCAAGAGGGCTGGAAGAAAGGGTCATGTAAACAATATTATCACATTCAGTCTGAGCTCTCTGTGATCAATGGACTACTGCTTAAGTGTGACAGGATAGTAGTGCCCACCTCTATGCGACGAGAAATGCACAACAGGATACATGAAGGGCACCTGGGTGCAGAAAAGTCAAAAAGGAGAGCACGTGAGGCACTCTACTGGCCAAACATGAACTCTGATATTGACCAGTTGATCAGCGAGTGTGCTACATGTCAGGAGTATCACTACAAGCAAACAAAAGAACCCCTCATTACCACAGAGCTCCCATCACAACCTTGGGAAAAGGTCGGAACTGATATATTTCACTGTGAAGGAAAAGACTATTTGTTAGTTATTGATAATTATTCCAATTATCCGGAGATGGCTCTCTTGTCCAGTACCACATCAAGAGCTGTGATAACTCACCTGAAGTCAATCTTTGCCAGGCAGGGCATCCCTCTAACCCTGGTCTCTGATAATGGCCCTCCCTATGCCAGTCATGAGTTTCAGTCATTTGCTTCAGAGTATGAGTTTAATCATGTAACCTCCAGTCCGCTCTATCCTCAGGCTAATGGAAAAGCAGAGAAGGGGGTACAGATGTGAAAAGACTATTAAAGAAAGCAGCACACAGCAACACTGACCCATATCTGGCCCTGATGTCGTACAGGGTGGGCCCGCTAGCAAGTGGCAAGTCTCCAGCTGAGCTCTTACTGGGTCAGAAAATCCGTACACGACTTCCCAGTTATGTCACACCTGACCACAGAGATGAGGTGTGGGCAGACAAGGCTCAGAAACTACAACAGAAACAAAAATCACTTCATGGCCGCACAGCCACTACACTAGTGCCTCTACAGGAGAAAGATATAGTTCGCATTGAAGGGCCTGAGTCATGGCCTAAAAGAGCCACCGTTCTACAACAGGTCGTCCCCAGGTCATACAGTGTCATGACAGAGAACAGCAATGTGTTTCACAGAAACAGGAGGCACCTACTGAAAACCACAGAGACATTTCAGCCTCAGGGGGATGGAGAGGATGACGAGATGAGGAAATGCCACAAACAGACGAGATGAGGGAAATGCCACAAAGTGACGAAGGACAAAGTAGTGATAATGTGACAAGGGACCTGTGTGGTACAGACATGAACTTAAGGGATACAACTGGGGTGGTTCAGCAAACACCCATTCAGCCATGCAGGTCACAGCCTACCAGAAAACCTATAGTTAAACTTGACCTGTAGACAGGGATTGATAAGACTGTAAACAATTAATGGACTCCTGGGTGTGGGTAAGGTTTATACCTACCTGCAATTAGTTCAACGGTGTAGTTACACTGACTGTTTCTATATGATGTTAACAAGTGTTCTATGTGTTATGTTATGTTATGTGGTTACTGTGTTATGTCTTCATTGAAGGGGGAAGATGTACGGATAACCGTAGCTGTCGTAAAGACAGCGAGGTTTGATTGACAGCTGGTTGACGGCTGACGTCATATCCGGGGGTGGGATCCGACGCCATCTTGGCCATGCTTGAAGTACTGTACTATGAGACACAGAGTCAGGACTGAATAAATGGCACTCCACTACAACTGCTTGGGAGACTCGTAATTACTTTATTAAGATAACATTACACCTGGGTCATGTGCCCATATAAGTCCTGCCAGCACTTTGTGGCAGTTTAAGGTGGGTGGTGGGGGTGAAGGCCCAGACCTGAGATACAGACCATACGGACAAGGCAACATTCCCAACCCTTGGCAGCCATATTGGTTTGAGCAGCTTTTTGTTGCTAATAAAGAACACACCGAATCACAGACTCTCAAAGTACTTGAGATAAAAGATGTGGAAATGGGAGAGTCAGACGGACATTTCTATCAGAATTGCCCCAAATTGGGATCTTCATGTGTCAGGAGTTGAAGCTGCTTAATGATGTCATCAGGAAGCTGCTGTGACATGACAACGGCCTGCTGCGACATCACAGTGGTCCGTTGTGACATCACAGTGGTCCGTTGTGACATCAGTGTGGTCCATTGTGATATTTGTTCCACTCTTGTCTCCTTTAAAATCCTTGTTGTCTATTGCCCACCACCCCAGATTTCTCACCCACACATCTTCCCTGCTTTCCTCCTTCAGCCTCTGCACTCAGTGACTCCTCATCCTCGCTCATTTCAATCTCCATCTGAACTCCCCTTGTCCTTTTTCTTCTGATTTTATTGCCCTCCTGTTACACTTAAACACCCCTACCCATCACGTCTACCCCTCTACTTTGCCGACTCTCCTGTCCTCATTTCTTGCACAGTCTCAGTCACTGACAAGGCAATCTCTGACCATTCATTTCATCACCCGTAACCCCCTACCACATTCCAACACTATTTCCATCTGCTTCCATCACTCCAAAAAACTCTTACAAGCAGTTAGGAACAGAAGGATGCCATTCAGCCCCTTGGGTGTGCTCCGCCATTCAGTGAGATCCTGGCTGATCTGTGTCTCAACTCCATTTACCCACCATTGCTCCATATCCCTTTATAACCTTATATCCAACAAAAACCCATCAGTCTGATTTCACTGATCAACGATTGATGTCGCACCATTATGCAGCACCTATTCAGATAGAGGTCTGTAGCTCTCCACTCACTCAGCAACAATCACAACAACTTGTATTAACATCGCATCTTTAAAGCAGTAAAACATCACAAGATGCTTCACAGGAGTTTATTAAAGCTAAATTAGACACCGAGCCACAGAGAAGTTAGGTCAGATGAGCAAAAGCTTGGTCAAAGAGGTAGGTTTTAAGGAGTATCTTAAAGGAGGAAAGAGAGGTAGAGAGGTGGAGAGATTTAGGGAGGGAATTCCAGAGCTTAGATACTAGGCAGCTGAAGGCACAGCCACCATAGAAACATAGAAACATAGAAGATAGGAGCAGGAGTAGGCCATTCGGCCCCTCGAGCCTGCTCCGCCATTCAATGAGATCGTGGCCGATCATCCAAATTCAGTACCCTGTCCCTGCCTCCTCCCCATATCCCTTGATCCCTTTAGCCTTAAGAAATATATTCAATTCCTTCTTGAATATATTGAATGAACTGGCCTCCACCGCCCTCTGTGCCAGAGAATTCCACCGATGGTTGAGCGATTATAATCAGGGATGCTCAAGAGGGCAGAATTAGATTAGCGCAGATATCTCGGAGGGTTGTGGGGCTGGGGGTGATTACAGAGATAGGGAGGGGCAAGGCCATGGATGGATTTGAAAACAAGGATGAAAATATTACTATTGCGGCATTGCTTAACCAGGAGCCAATGTAGGTCAGCGAGCATGGGTGTGACGGTTCAGTTAGGACACGGGCAGTCGAGTTTTGGATGAACTCAAGTTTACGTACGGTATAACATGGAAGGCTATCGAGGAGTTCATTGGAATAGTCAAGTGTAGAGGTAACAAAGGCATGGATGAGGGTTTCAGCAGCACATGAGCTGAGGCAGGGAGTTGGGCAATGTTACGGAGGTGGAAATAGGTGGTCTTTGTTATGCCACGGGTATGTGGCTGAAAGCTCATTTCTGGTTCAAATATGGCACCAAGATTACGAAGAGTCTGGTTCAGCCTCAGGTGGATGCTATGTAGAGGGATGGTGTCAATGGCTGGTGAACAGACTTTCTGCTGGGATCCGAAGAGATTGGCCGTGCTTTTACTAACCTCGGCGTGTCCGTGGCAGGCGAAGTCAGTGGTGGGCCCCGACCCAGCTAGCTGTCTCCATTTCCCCTGATTGGGCTTACTAAGCCCGCCCAGCGTATTTCCTGGCCAATTAGAGAAAGTGGGTCTGGCGACGTCATTTGATGACGTGACATCAGCCGGTTTCTTTAAAGTGGCCATGTCCAAATTTATTTTGACATTTGGGCTGTCGTTGTTCTACAGCACTGAAGTGCTGCAAACACTGTCAAGCACTGCTCAGAGGTGCAGGGCTGCACCCAGGCTCTCCTATGACTTCCTCCAGTGCATGGAGGAAGGTTATCTTCCCTTCCCATGGGCGGAAGAGACCTCCCCAGGAGATCAACACATTGCAGAGGAGGGCACAAGCAGGGATGTGGTCAGGAGGACCTGGGTGCAGTGCCACAAATGCTTCAATTATCTCAGTAGATCACGAAATGTTAGTACAAAGCCACACTCAACCTCATCATGCTGTGCCTCTCATCACATTTCCATCACTCTGCCTCCCCTACCCTACTCCTGCACATTCTTACACACACCAACTTACCTTGCACCTCCACCCATCCCTCTCCATCTACATTACAACTTCCCCATCTCACTAGCCACCCCTCACACTCACCCTCAGCCTAGTGCAATCATACCAACTAACAACACACAAGGGTAGGCACTTGAGTGTTTTCGCCAATGTTCATGTAAAGTTTCTGTTAATGTGTTGTCAATCATTGAAACCTTTATTTTCAAAACTTTGTGTTCTTGGACAGATTTGTGTGAACCTTTGGAAGTGACTTAGTGAGTTGCAGTGAATGGTGAAATGTAACGGTACCCCCCGCAATAGTGATGAGTGTGAAAAGAACGGCTTGGGCATTGTAGGGATGCTTTATGGTGTTGGTATGGGATGGTGCCAACCTGGTGCATCATGTGGCAGCCAGGGTGTACAGTGTCAAGTGAAGTAAATCTGGCCATGGTGAGGCCATCCCTGGCATCCCGGGCAGCAATGTGGTCGGGTGCTGATGCTCTCTGTCCTGAGCAGCATCAGGTGATTGCAGAGAAGGTTGGTGTTGTTGCTGGTGCTGCTGGTGTGCCTGGTGCTGCTGGTGTTGGGGTTGATCATGGTGGGATTCTGAGGACCCAGGTGAGAGAGTATAAAGGGCACCCATGCTGATGGAATAGAAGGCAGCTGAAGTAGAGATAACAGAAGCAGTCAGTGAATGGTGAGAGGTAATGAGCAATGATCCCTCTAAGGCTCGTGGGTGGGCAGCGATTTGTAAGGTCCCGCGCAGTCAAATTCCCGGGGCAGGGCCCAACGGCCAGAGATTGAGCCAGCAGAGAGCGAGGGACAGAGTGTCATTGGGGGCGGGGCAGGGGGGGGAGAGTTTAATCTGATTGGCTGCCAGCTCTTACACAGTGCCATCAGTGTGTGTGAATTGGAGGAGGTGAGCAGGCTCCGGGCCACTGGCAGGGTAGGATTCAGTGATTGTGGAATGGAGGAGGTGAGCAGACTCTGGGCCAATGACAGGGTAGGATTCAGTGTGTGTGGATTGGAGGGGGTGAGCAGGCTCTGGGCCAATGGCCGGGGAGTGATCTCTGTTGATGATCACGGAGCTGTCGGTCTTCAGTTACTGTGATTGACAGACACCACATTCCCTCTCTCTCTCTCTCGCCCTCTGTCTCTCTCTTTCTCCCCCATTCTCTGTCTCTATTCCCCACTCTCTCACTCTCTTCCCTCTCATTTTCCCTCTCTCCCCCTCTCTTTCTCTTTAACCTCTCTCTCTCTCCCTTCCCTCTCTCTCTCCCCTTTCTCTTTCTTCTCTCTCGCTCTCTTCCCTCTCCCTCTCCCACTCTCTCTTCGCTCTCTCTCCATCTCTTCCCTCCCTCTCTCTCTTCCCTCCCTCTCTCTCTCCCCCTCTCTCTTCTGTTTCTCTCTCCCTCACCCTCTCTCCACCCACACTCTCTTCCCTCTCCCTCTCTCTCTTCCCTCCTTCTCTCTCTCCCCCTCTCACTCTCATCCCTCTCTCTCTCCCTGCCCTCCCTCTCTCTCTCCCCCTCTCTCTCTTCTGTTTCTCTCTCTCTCCCCCTTTCTCACTCTCCCTCTCTCACTCTCTCTCTCTCTATCTCCCCTCTCTCTCTTCCCTTTGTCTCTCCTCTCTCTCTCTCTCTCCCTTCTCTCTCTCTCTCTCTCTCTCCATCTCCCCCTCTATTATGTTAACAGGAGATGTGTTGTGTGCTCCACAAATTATGTTATCTCTAATTATGGGAAAGTGTTTTGAGGTTGGATGGTCTCGGGAAGGTAACCAAGTGAAGCTCTTGATTCTGGGCCTGTGAGGGGGGGCATCTTTTAACTGGTTTATGGTAATTTACCTGGCCAGCAGCCTTTGCCTCTGAGCTCAGGCCAAATCCAAACTTTTACCTGGTTTACGGTAATTCATCTGGTCAGCAGCCTTTTGCTGCTGCACTCTAAACCAATTTACAAACAACAGTTTCAAATCACTACCCCTCCTTCAGTTCTGAGTGGAGGAACTTATAATTAATGATATTAAAACGGAACAAGTGGTTTGGATGAGAGAAAAATCAAGTTTTATTACCTAAATAAACTACAATCAAAAGAATAAACTATGCCACACGAACACAGTAATTACAGTAAAACTATATAACAGGGGGTTGCAGATGGGAAAAATGAGGGATAAAATGGCTCCAATGTTATTTAAACAATCTTAGCAATTCCCTTAAATCACCACCCCAAACTCCTGCTAGGTTGCCTTGTTGAGGAGTCAGAACACTCTGCTCACCTGTGGTCCAGCGAAGTAAAGAGAGTGATAGCTTCTCAGCAGCTATCTTTATACCTGGTGAGGTCCTGCCATTCTGCCTTGCAAGGGCTGTGTGCAAAATTTCCACGCAAAGGGTCCAATACCCAAGAGAAAGCTGTGATTGGCTAACTCAGAGTGGTTGGACTGGGTTAATGTGTCTTCTGGAGCTCCCTGGGCTGAAACAAAAGGGAAATACAACTGCTCTATTGTCCAGAATGCTAGGTGATTTAGACCCATTCAGTTCTTAAACGGTCCCCATTCAAGATCCAAAAGTCTCTTCTGCAGTTTAGATGTATCCATTCGATATTCAAACAAATGCTAATAGCATTCAATTGCTTTGTAAACAAAGCATTGTCCTGTGGTCATCTGGAACCACTATTGAAACAGGCATCGATTGTCCTGCTGCACGGGGGGTGGGGACACCCCTTTGATTGGCAGCTCCATTGAACCTTACTTCCAGACACAGAAAGCTGCTTTCCAAGTCCTTTGTCTTCGGCCATGTGGTGACAGCCATTTTTATCCCTGGAAACTTAAAAGCACAATGCCCAAGGATTCTTTAATCAAAAAAATTAATCTTCAGAACTGTAAATTATTGCAAATTCTTACAGTCCGCCCTTGGATACTTCCAGCTTGCTTGTAGTATCCTCTTGAAGAAATGAACAATAATTTCTGACCCCTCACAAACAACCATCCCCTGTATTTACTTAATAGCCATCTGCCACTGATCCCCATCCCATCTATTCCCCTTAAATTCAAGAAAAAAAGCCATGATGCGGTAGGCATCTTACAGATAATTCAGTTTTCAATAAGGGGTCTCATACCCCTACACGTTTGTAAAATTATACAATGTAAACCAAATTTACAAACACCTTTTACATTATAACTTATTACAAAATGTAATCAAAATGATCCCAAGCACGGAGAGGTCCTACGTCTCTGCTCAACTTGGAGTTGTCACAAAATGATCCCAAGCACGGAGAGGATCCTACGCTTCTGCTCAACTTGGGGCTGTAACACAAAATACAAAAAAACATTAAACATTTGAAACAACATGCTTAAATAAAACCCTGACCATCACGTGCCGATGATGGGCCACGAAATTCGAGTTGGTATTGCTCCTCCCACCCGGGCAGTAAAAGTACCTTCCACCCCCCTTTGTTCGTCTTAAACTTTAAAACAGGCAGAATGGATTTACAGACCAGCCTGCTCCGCCAGCCCCGAGCCGTTCCCTGTCCCTGTGTGGAGGCGGGGTACCCCTCATGTATAAAAATTACCTTGGCACAGACCGAGACTGGGGAGTATGGGACAGTGACTCCCAGTCCCTCCCCCTCCCGTCTTCCCTTGACTGGCTGCAGAAAATGATGGGTGCCTGTGTGGCGGCTCTCCCTGGCCCCACACTGATCCGGCCACCCACTCATCCTTCCCAGCCACACTTTCCCTCTTTGCCCGTGGGCCCCCGGGTGAGTTCCTCCCTCCCCCGACCACACCCACGCGACTCTTGGGTCTCCCCCTCCCTATACGATCTTTCCCGCGCCATCACCACCCACCCCCGAGGAATGCGTCCCTATCACAAGGCGCCCGCGCTTCCCCATCGTGACTCCTCAACAGCGAGGTCTCCCGCAAGTGAACTTCGGTCAGGATAGTGCTGGGTTGGGGGCCGTGCCCCACCCAGCTGGGGCCATCTCCTCCCCGTAGGAGGAGTAGGCATGTTCCTCCGGACCCTGTCCGGTTTTTCCCAAAGATCGCTGCGGGATCTCCTGGATTCGTCCAGTGGCGAGGTGATCCCCAACATTCTGTCTCCATATCTTCATTCGATGCCCAGCTCGGGCTGGGCGTATATGGCTGCTTCATTTTCCAATCTCCTGCAAAGACTTAAATGGACACACAGCCAGGTCTCACTGACCTGCTGCCTTAGGTGGAGACATGGTCGGGTCCCTCGACCTCGGACCAAAATACAAACATTTGGCACACATGTATAAAACCCTTTAAACTTAAACTTGAAACTACTTATGTCAACAAACTTAAAATACACCTTAAAAGCACGCTATATTCACACCAAAGCTATAATACAAATGCCGCCCATCTCCGGACGGCCAGGCTAATCTCTGGCACTGTCGCAGATTGCTGCTGGCTGCAGCGAAGCTGGACTGCCTCCTGTCTCTGGTCCCTCGCAGCTTATGGCTGTTGAGTGGGGGCCTCTGTTCTTTGGCTTAAACAGCTTACTCTGAACATGAATGGCTCCTCCCCCCACACAAGCCACAGTGCTTGCCTGTGAACTCAAACTTGCTGTGGGCAGAGGATTCCTATTCTCAGGCTCACTCCTCACGTGCGGACCGTACCTCCATTGTTGGAGGGGGTACACTGGTCCTGGTCCCCGCCTGCCTAGCGGGACCTGCTGGTGTTCTCCTACCACTCCATTGTCCACCCCTCCTCGCTGCCAGAGCTCCTCAAGACTCGGAGCTGTGGGCTGCGGTCTTGGGGTCTCTAATTCCCAATCCAGCACCGTTCTGGGTGCTGCCTGTGGGATGGTTCTACTTGGGCTGCCAATAAAGTCCAGCTGACCTGCCTTCGGGCTGATCAGACAAATCATCCCCTTTGATGCATTTAAAGCCATGTTAAGGCTTTCTATCTCTGCCCTACAGGGGCCATGATCTGCTTCCTCAAACCTTAGGGCGCAGGCCAGCTTATATGCTGCCTTTACTTCCCTAAACTTCTCCTCCTGCTCTGACACTTCTGAGGTGAGGCGGGCATTCTCTTCCCGCAGTCTCATCTCGCTCCTCTTTGCTTCTATGATTTGATACCTTAGGAACTCTGTCTTGTTTCTCACATGGCTTTTTCCCTCGCTAGCTTCTTGGGTGAGGTGTGCGATTTCCTCCTGTAGCCTCATCTCACAGTCCCTTGCCTCTGTGACTTCCTGCACAAGGCACTCTATAAATGCCTGGCATTTCATGACCTCTAGTGTGAGGCGTGCATTCTCCCGCACCCTCATACCACTAGCTCTGGCCTCATACAACTCTCTGAGGTGTTCTACCTCCGCCTGGCATTTTTCAAGCTGGGACTCCCGATTCTTGGCCTCTTCCACCTATTCCTGCACCCTCTTCTCACCCTTCTTAACCCAGCCACCTATACCATGATAGGTCAGCCTACACGCTGCTGCTAACATCTGCAGGGCTACCCACATACTGAAAACAACGAGAGAAACAAGAGCTGATGCTTTCTCCAGATCCAGACCACTTATTAAATCAAAAATTGCCTCCACTCCTGCCTGACTCGCCATTTGTAAGGGGGGGCATCTTTTAACTGGTTTATGGTAATTTACCTGGCCAGCAGCCTTTGCCTCTGAGCTCTGGCCAATTCCAACCTTTTACCTGGTTTACGGTAATTCACCTGGTCAGCAGCCTTTTGCTGCTGCACTCTAAACCAATTTACAAACAGCGGTTTCGAATCGCTACCCCTCCTTCAGTTCTGAGTGGAGGAACTTATAATTAATGATATTAAAATGGACAAGTGGTTTGGATGAGAGAAAAATCAATTTTTATTACCTAAATAAACGACAATCAAGAGAATAAATTATGCCACATGAACACAGTAGTTACAGTAAAACTATATAACAGGGGGTTGCAGATGGCGAAAATGAGGGATAAAATGGCTCCAATGTTATTTAAACAATCTTAGCAATTCCCTTAAATCACCACCCCAAACTCCTTGCTAGGTTGTCTTGTTGAGGAGTCAGAACACCCTGCTCACCTGTGGTCCAGCAAAGTAAAGAGAGCGATAGCTTCTCAGCAGCTATCTTATATACCTGGTGAGACCCCTGCCATTCTGCCCTGCAAGGGCTGTGTGCAAAATTCCCACCCATAGGGTCCAATACCCAAGAGAAAGCTGTGATTGGCTAACTCAGAGTGGTTGGACTGGGTTAATGTTTCTTCCGGAGTTCCCTGGGCTGAAACAAAAGGGAAATACAACTGCTCTATTGCCCATAATGCTAGATGCTTTAGACCCATTCAGTTCTTAAACGGTCCCCATTCAAGATCAAAAAGTCTCTTCTGCAGTTTAGATGTATCCACTCGATATTCAAACAAATGCTAATAGCATTCAATTGCTTTGTAAACAAAGCATTGTCCTGTGGTCACCTGGAACCACTATAGAAACAGGCATCGATTGTCGTGCTGCAGGGGTGGTGGGGATCCCCCTTTGTTTGGCAGCTCCATTGAACCTTACTTCCAGACACAGAAAGATGCTTTCCAAGTCCTTTGTCTTCGGCCATGTGGTGCGACAACCATTTTTATCCCTGGAAATTTAAAAGCACAACACCCAGGGATTCTTTAATCAAAAAAATTAATCTTCAGAACTGTAAATTATTGTGAATTCTTACAGGCCTGGGTCTTTCTGACATCTTGTGCTGGGTTTGTTACTTGAATTTGAGTTTCTGTGCTCATTTTGAGATGTCATTTCCAGCAGAGCTTCTCTACCTCAGGACCTTGTGTCAAACAGTCTGAAGATCACAGATCCCAAATCCTTATTGAAAACAACACCCTCCACCTTTCAAATACTTCCTTCCCCCTGTCACGGAGCACCCCCGCCCCCAATGGCAGGGTTTTCCATCCCCAGTATTTGGGATCGCTCCATGCAGCTTCTGCTCCCACCCCACCCCAACCAGAAATCGCTCATTAGAAATCTTGAGGCTTGAATCATCTTAACAGACAGGATTGTATTTCTGGAACTTCAGGGCTGGCCAGCTGGACTGAAAGGGTCTTTCTGATCAAAAAAACTAAAACAAGTGAGTGGACATTATGCATTAATGAGAAAAATGAACAGGGCATTGACAGGTCTAATGACACATCTTATATTTTAAGTTGCATGCAGAGTAACGAGTGGACAGACTGGAGAAGCTGGGATTTTTCTCCTTGGAGCAGAAAAGGCTGAGAGGAGATTTGAGCGAGGTGTTTCAAATCATGATGGGTTCAGATAGAGTAAATAAAGAGAAACTGTTTCCAGTGGCTGAAGGCTCGATAACCAGAGGCCACAGGTTTAAAACAATTGGAAAAAGAACCAGAGGCGACATGAGGAAAAACCTTTTTACGCAACGAGTGGTTAGGATCTAGAATGCATTGCTTGAGGGAATTCAAAAGGGAATTGGATAAATACATGAAGGAGAAAAAATTGCAGGGATATGGGGAAAAAGCGGGGGAGTGGGACAAACTAGATTGCTCTTTGAGAGAGAGAGCAGGCACAGACTCGATGAGCCAAATGGCCTCCTTCTGTGCTGTGCTATTCTCTGTGATTCAATAGGTTGCTTTGTGGTGAAGTTCAGAGAGAATTCGAGGGGCAGTTTTATCAAGGCAGAGCGGCAGCGTGCAGCAGTGTCTGTCAATGTCTTTGAATCCTTCCCTAATACTCACAAGTTGCTCAGGGTATGCACGATTGCAAGGACAGGCTTTAAACAATCCCAGACTCCATCCCTTGGCTCTCCATTTGGCTCGGGTGAATGAAAGTTGTTGTTGTAAAATTTGCCCAGGGACAAAAAAGTCGCTGGGAGGAGTTTGTGGTGCACTCAGTACAAATAAAAATTAGCAGAACATTGGCAATGAGGGCAGACTGGATGGAGGCTTGTGTAAAGACTTGCAGCATGGAGAATCTGTTGTGGAATTGCAGTGAGGAAGAGTTTGTGGCTGAGGGAAGATATCTCTGCAAGGTGGGAGCTTTGACTATTCATTTGAAGCTGTCAACTCAACAGCTGATTCAATGGCCACTGAACTCCCGCCTCAGCTTGACAGATCTGGCCCATGACCAGCGTGCAGCCTGTGGGTCAGTGGTGCAATGCAGAAGATGAGCTGAAACTCATTCTTAAGTGGCTCTAAACCAGCCACTAATGAGCTGAATTGGCTGTCCCGCTGTAAACCCGCCGCTGTGTGGGGGGTCTGCTCAGCGCTGATAGACCCGACATCGGGGAAAGGCACATGGAGGCGGGTTCACAGCGGGGTCCCGACCCGCTGGGGAATAAAACACTTTCCCACCTGACCTACCAACCGATTGTGCCCGCTGATGCCCGCTAAATCCAGCCCAATGGCTTCGGTCTTCCCAATATTTAGTTGTAGGAAATTTCTGCTGATCCAGTACTCGATGTCAGACAAGTGGTCTCACAATTTAAGTCTAGTAGAGGTTCAAGAGAAGTGGTAGTGAGGTAGAGCTGGGTGTCATCAGCGTACATGTGGATGAGAAATAGGAGGGGGCCATGCATAAATCCTTGGGGGACACCAGAGGAAATTATCCGGGAGCGTGAAGAGAAGCCATTGCAGGTGATTCTCTGGTTACAATTAGACAGATGCGAATGGAACCAGGTGAGTGCAGTCCCAACCAGCTAGACAATGGTGGTGAGGCTTTGGAGGAGGATGGAGTGCTCAACTGTTTCAAAGGCTGCAGACAGGTCGAGAAAGACGAGAAGGGATAGTTTACCTTTGCCACAGTCACATAGGATGTAATTTTTGAATTGCTAAGAGCGGTTTCAGTAGTTGTTTGTGTGTGTGTGTGTGTGTGTGTGTGTGTGTGAGTGTATGAGTGTGTGTGAGTGTGTTTGAGTGTGTGTGCATGTGAGTGTGTGCATGTGTGAGTGTGTGTTTGAGTGTGTGTGTGTTTGAATGTGTTTGTGTGAGTATGTGTGTGCATGTGTGTGTTTTGTGTGTGAGTGTGTGTGTGTGGTGTGAGTGTGTGTGTGTGTGTGTGTGTGAGGGTGTGTGTGTGTGAGGGTGTGTTTGTGGTTGTGTTTGTGTTTGAGGGTGTGTGTGTGTGAGTGTGTGTGGTGTGTGTGTGTGAGTGTGTATGGTGTGTTTGTATGAGTGTGTGTGTGAGTGTGTATGTGTGTTGTGTGTGCATGTGTGTTTGTTTGAGTGTGTGTGTGAGTGTGTGTGTGTGATGTGTGTGTGCATGTGTGGGTGTGTGTGTGCATGTGTGTGTTTTGTGTGTGAGTGTGTGTGTGTGGTGTGAGTGCATGTGTGTGGTGTGAGTGTGTGTGTGTGGTGTGAGTGCATGTGTGTGGTGTGAGTGTGTGTGTGTGTGCGTGAGGGTGGGTGTGTGTGAGTGTGTTTTGTGTGTGAGTGTGTGTTTGAGTGTGTGTGTGTGCATGTGTGTGTGTGTGTGTGCGTGTGTGTGTTTTGTGTGTGAGGGTGTGTGTGTGCGAGTGTGTGGTGTGTTTCTGTGTGAGGGTGTGTGTGTGTGAGTGTATGTGGTGTGTGTGTGTGAGTGTGTATGGACAGAGAAGACAGGATATGCTCTCACTGCAGTCAGGGAGTAGTTGAGACAGAGATGCACTTCCTCACAGCCTGTGGAAAATATCAGGGCATCAGAGAGAATTTCTATCAAAAATTCTCACAAATATGCCCTGAATTCAGAAATCTGACTGACAACCAAAAACTCCCATTCCTACTGGGGGAGGAGAGAAGCTGTGTAACACTGGCGGCACACTATGTTACAGCTTGCCATGAACAGAGGGACAACCAGTAAACTAAGACAAGAGTATATATAAACAAGGCGAAAATATATTTATAAACTCAGGGATATACCTGTTTATACACTGTATGAATGGAACCGCGTTTATGTGTTCAACCATAAATGTATTTTGATGCTTTGGCAACATAAGATGTACCTTATCATGCCAATAAAGCGATTTGTATTGTATTGTATTGTATTGTGTGTGTGAGTGTGATGTTGTGTGTGTGTGTTTTATGTGTGAGTGCGTGTGTGTGGTGTGAGTGTGTGTGTGTGTGCATGAGGGTGGGTGTGTGTGAGTGTGTGTGGTGTGTTTGTGTGTGAGTGTGTGTGTGAGTGTGTGTGTGTGTTGTGTGTGCGTGTGTGTTTGTTTGAGTGTGCGTGTGATTGTGTGTGTGTGATGTTTTGTGTGTGTGTGAGTGTGTGTGGTGTGTGATTGTGTGTGCGTGTGTGTTTGGTTGAGTGTGCGCGAGTTAGCGTGTGTGTGTGATGGTGTGTGTGTGTGTGAAGGTGTGTTTGTGTGTGTGTGTGTGTGTGTGTGTGTGTTGTGTGTGTATTTACTCTCTCCCAGTCACATAGCCGCGGAACCTGCACCATTTGAAGAACGACCAAGAGTTGCAACAACAGGATATCTATTTATTTACAATACATGAATTTACATATTTACAAGTCATGTTGGATAATTGATGAGTTTGATGCAAAGACGAGGAGGTGAAGGACAATCGGGGCCTATATGTTTAGGCTTCATTCTGATGATGACAGCTGCAGTTCCTTAGGCAATGTTCCACCAGGTGAGCCAGTGGGCGATTGGACACGTTCTGACTGCTGGAGAAGTAAAGTTGAAAAATCCGCTGCATGTGCTCGGAGCTGCTCCTGGGGGTTGTGGAGGAAGTACTGGCAATTTCTGGTGTAGGAAGTGATCCTGTTGGGGATATCTTCAACCAACAGTTGTGAGAGGTCCCTTAGGATATCCATGTAGTTCCCATTGGGCTCCCCGAGATAGTTCTTGATAGTGTTGAACTCCAAGACCTGGTGACCTCCTCACTCTATCCATCCAGGTGCAACACCAAATGCACAAGGTTGGAATGGATCTGTCTGTGGTAGAAGGATCTGGAACTTCCGATTCCACATTTGGTCAAGTTCCCCAACATGCTGATCGCTTCAGCCCGCACTGGACCACACTCGACGTCAAAGAGTGGTTTATTGTTGGTGAGGATTTTGTTTTCAAAGGGTTGAATGGCGCGCCCTCTGAACTTAGTTATGTTCTTGGAGAGGTATGACAGCACCTCAATTGTTAGCACTTCCTCTTGGTTCTCCTCGGTCCCCAGCAGACTCAGCATTGTGCCCATCACTTGATGAGACCAGTAATGGGCTCCAATTGTAATGCTGCCCAGACCCCTGAAACACAGCCAATGGGCAACTGGACAAGCATCAGGAAAACACCTTAGCAATGTGCTCCCCAGAGTGTCTGTGAGCTGCAACCGTGAAACCAGTGGAGATTGTAATAACTCTCCAAAGAAGGAAGCCACGTTGACTGCCTAACATTCTTAGATGGTATGGATCTGGCCTGCCAGCTCTTCCACAATGCCTGGCAGGCTGATGCCAGCAAATCACACCATTGCCCTGCAAGACAAACCCCATGTCAAATATGTGGAGGTTCTTCATCTGGTCCCATCCTTCACTGTTCACCATGTAAGCAGCTACTCCTGTATTGTTTGTCCGAGCTAGCAGATCCTTTAGTGTCCTCACACAGTTCACACACACATCTCTACATTTAGGTGTTTGAAACGCAGCTGAGAATTGTGTCTGGTTGAATTTATCACCAGGAGCAAAGCTATTGAGCAGAGAAACATGAATGGAAGAGTTGCAATGAATGAGCAGGGCGCTGAATAACTGCAGGAATAATGCAGTCACCACCTTTACTGACTCGGGCTTAGTGATCATCTGTCGCAGCCCACAGACAGCAGCCAGGGATTCAAGGGTTGAATACGCTGGCGCGTTCTCACTGCCGGGAGAGGGTCTGCTCATCCCAAAGGACAACTGCTTTTTCAGTGTGTCCAGCAGCTCTCCCATTGTTCTCATGGCACATTCTGTGTTCTCGGCCAGTGATCGCCACAGGTCATTGACGTACTTGTCCAAAGGGACGGGGTAGGTGAGGAGACAGGACACAACTGTTGCGGTGTTGTGTGAGGCCAGAATGGCTACACTACGCAGAACTGAAAGTTTCACCTGCTCGTATGGAATTGATTGCAATTCAAGTCTCAGCGCGACAATTATCTCCGAGACCTGGTCCCCAAGTTCACTGTCCCGTAGTTTAATCGCAGTTTGCATGAGAACAGCGGCAGCATTGGAACAGTTGGGGTGTTGGTCAGACAGTCCTTTGAAGATCATGAAGTGTAATTTGCCCAGTTGGTCATGGGGCAAACATTTGGAAATGACCTCTGTGAGTTCAGAGCATGAGTTAAAGAGGACTGAATTGTTAGGGTTAACCAACAGGTCTCTGATTTTTTTCAGTCCCTCTAACTGCCCCATTTGCTGGATTGATTGGTGCCTTCACACGACAAATGAATGGCCAGGCTTATGTACAAAGAGCCCAGGGTCATCTGTCGAACGGGAAGCGATGGGTCTGCACAGTGTGGCATCAGTCGCCCAATCAGAGTCCCCGTGTTATTACCAGGTGTACGGGGTGGTGTGTGTCTGTGTAGTCAGCTTTGCCTCTGACTGTTTTGAGTGGTTCGAATCGCTCCCACACCTCTGTGGTTCTAGATTCCAGACTTAGGTACAGGCTGCGATACAAAATTGGAGTAGACAACTGGTTTGGTGCAAGAAAACTGCGTTTTATTAGAGTCACAATAAAATTATAACAATTACACTTAGATTAGTGGAATAGTTACAGGCATTCAAGAGTGCACTTAATTAGGAATGGGGAACACACGGCACAATGAGGGAAAATCACATTAATAATCCCCCTACCCTTGTCCCACCCCCAATATCTTACTAAATTGTGCTAAAAGGGGCCAGGGATTATGCTCACCAATGGGGGTTTCTTGACAGTTCGAAACCTGTCAGTTAAGCCAGTTGCATTTTTGGGGTTCGCTCTTTCTGTCCTTTGGGGCCTGCCATCGCCATGTGGTTCCAGTCTTAGAATCTGCGAAGGTTCTTCAGTTGGGTGGAGTCCGCAGATGCGGTACAGGCGCGGTTGTGGATATGTCTGGTAAGTACCCTCTTTCTTTAGTTAGAAATAGGGAGAATAAAGTCTTTGTTGGGTACTTTAGCTTGTAGAGTGGAAAACTTCAGGTTTTGTTCTTCCGGTGGTGGTCTGGTCGTCGGGTTCTGTGGCGCCTGGGTTCGGTTGGCGGCCTTCGGTGTCGGCTTGGTCGCGGTGGCCTAGATCATTACCTGTGTAGTGGTAGTGATCTGAAGGTATGGCTTACCCGGCCCTCTTGTTGCCGCGGTGCTCGTGGTCGGTCTTCGTGTAAGGCTGCGGTTGCGGCCTAGTCGTCTTCGGTCGAGCCTGCCCCACCGTGCCCCCACGCCGTGATGTTGTGTGAGCCTTCCTGTTGGCTTCACTTGGCCCCCTCTCGTGTCGTGTCGATAGCTAGCCTTTTGTGTCAAATGATCCTCTGGTTTTGGGTGGGCCTGCAGTTATACTGTTCTTGAGTTTGTTATCTGCACGCCAAATCAGGGTTAGTTCTTTGTCTGATTTTTGGCGGGCTCGTTAAGGTGAATATAGCCATTCACCTTAACTGGTTTTGGGGCGGTTGTCTCGTTGTTAAATGGCTTTAATGTCTTGGGTGTTTGTCATGCAAAAGGTTACTCTGTGTCTTCCTGGCTTGGTAGCTAGTTTGAACTGTAAGCGATTATTTATGCAGAGTTTTGATGGGCTTTAAGTTTGTGCAAGATTAAGTCTTTTCCTGAGTTGATTTGTTTAAAGGGAAGAATACGTATACTGTCTCATCCAGTTGTCTGGTTTCAAAATAACAAGCCTGCAGGCCCAGGCATGTCAAGTTTTAAGCTTTTGAACTTGACATGCTGTTTGCAGGGTCCTGCTTTAACCTTGCAGTTTTTGCCATAAAGTCCAAAAGCCATTGTCCTTCAGGGTTCCTTTATTGAATAACTTGTCCTTCAGGGTTCCTTTATTGAATAACTTGTCCTTCAGGGTCCCTTATTGAATAACTTGTCCTTCAGGGTCCCTTATTAATAACTTGAGAAATGTGGGAATTTTGAGAATCCTACACTCCCCCCTGTGATACTTCAACTCGCTTCAAGTATTATACTTACAAAGGTGAGTTAAATTCCCGACCCTCCATAGTCAATCTTCCCTGTAATTGCCTATCTAAAATCCCATGATGCATACATTCCCCATTCTTTAAAGATGTAGTGTACATAAGTATACATAGGCAGAATACAGTTGTTTACACATATGGAGGGGGACCAACACCCCTGCACCACTTGGTAGCATACATCTTTATTAAAAATAACACGTCAAAGTCTTTATTAAAAATAACAAAACACAAAAAAAAAACAATCTTTATTCAGAAACACAAAATAAAAAGATTCAAACAGGTGTATCTCTCTCCACCTTAACACTATACACAACTACATAAAATAATAAAGCAGCAGAGACTGAGAGTAACTTCAAGTGATCTTTACTGGGTAACTGGAACTTCGGCACTGACTGTACAAATCGATACGCGTCTGTTATATACGCTCGCAACTAAGGATATACATCTGCAATACAAAGTAGTCCCTTCAATGTTGTATACATTACACTTCCTCCCCCTTTAGTTTAATAATATATTAATGCAAAATTTCTATAATTAACAAACAGAGCCTGTCTTTACAGTAACAAAATTCAAATTCCAACATAACATTTTATTTTGTCAACAGCCCTTTTACAAGTCAAGTCTCTGGGGAGGCCTCCTCTGCCTCTCTGGGTAATGTCTCTCCAGACTCTTTTGCTTTGGGGAATGAGACTGTACAGGTACAGGTGCATTAGGTGAGCTATCAGCACAGGTAGAGTTCTCAGCTGTGGATGAGGCTGGTGCTGATGCTGATGAATCAGGAGTGTCTATTTCCATGTCAGGTGAGCCTGGGTGGGGTATAGGGCTGTTTTCCACCTGAACGTCCAGAATTTGGTCCACATGACATCTCAAAACATTCTCTCCCACATCCACAGTATACATCAGTGGTCCCTCTCTTTTGGATATTTCACCTGGTTGCCACTTTTCCGCCCGGAAATCATGAGCAAGAACTGACTGTCCCACACTGAAACTTCTTGTTGGCTTAGCATTCAAATGTTTGAACTGTTTGTTCTCTACATCACGATGTACATTCGGTTTAAGTAGGTCCATGCGAGATCTCAGTTTTCTGGTCAGAAACATCATAGCTGGAGTCTGATTAGTGGCTGCATGTACTGCGTTCCGATAAGCAAAGAGGAATTCACCGCTCCATTCCCACTCGGACCTCACCATCCTTGGCCTCTTGTACTGTTCCACGGAAGCTCAACGTAAACTCGAGGAACAGCACCTCATCTTCCGATTAGGCACTCTGCAGCCTTCCGGTCTCAATATCGAGTTCAACAATTTCAGATCATAACCTCGGCCCCCATTTCATTTTCACTTATATTTTTCCACTCCTTTCCTTTCCCCCCCCCCCTTTGCTTTTGTTTCTCTCTCACACCTGGCAGCTATCTTTTGCCCTGCCAGTACACTTTACACCTAATCACAACCTATTACCATCTCGTCTAGCTTCTAATCTCTTTTACTTCTTTTGGTTCTTTTATTCTTTTGTCCGATCGCAGCCCTGCCTTCGATCTAGTTCCTTTTCTCTCCAGTTTTGAAGAAGGGTCAAACCCGAAACGTCAACTCAAATTTCTCTCCACGGATGTTGCCTGACTTGCTGAGTTTTTCCAGCATTTTCTGTTGTTATTTAGGAATTTGTCTATCTTGTGTTGCAGTGGTAGATTCTCACTGTACATTGCTTTGATGGCCTTCTTGAAAGTCTGTACGAATCTTTCTGCCAAGCCATTTGTAGCTGGATGGTATGGGGCAGATGTGTAGTGCTTGATTCCATTTTTCCTCGTGAACCTTTGGAATTCGTCAGAGACAAATTGTTGTCCATTTTATGTGCAGATTTGTTCTGGTAGTCCATCTCTAGCGAACATGGTCCTCAGAATTGAAATGGTCTTTTCAGATGTGGTTAATTTCATTTTAATGACCTTGGGCCATTTGGAATGTGCATCGACTGCAATCAAGAACATGGAGTCCATGAACGGTCCAGCAAAGTCAATGTACACATGTTGCCATGGTGATGAGGGCCATTCCCATGGATGGAGAGGGGCTTGTGGTGGTGCGTTCTGGACCTTTTGACATCCTGAGCAGCTCTTTTCAGGTCCTCAATCTGTTTGTCAATTCCCGGCCACCACACGTAACCATGGGCAAGACTTTTCATCTTCACCGTACCTAAGTGGCCTTCATGCAGTTCATCTAGCACTCGGTTACGAAGCTTGGGAGGAATCACAACTCGTGAGCCGCACATCAGTGTTCCTTGACACACTGATAACTGCTCCCTCCTAGCTGAGAATGCTGGAAACAATGAGTCACCATGCGCTGGCCATCCCTTCACAGTGATGTCATAAACTTTTACAATGTAGGGTATTGAGTGTTTCTCTTTCAATGAGGGAGTTTGTCACTGGTAGCTGCTCAACTATTGTTGTGTGAAATACCTCTGCTGAGTCAAATGTTGTAGTTTCCTCTGAGGTCGGCAGTGGTAAACATGACAAACCATCGGCGTTGCCATGTTGCTTGGTCCCCTTCTATTCAATGTCATACAGGTGAGCCCCTAGGGAGAGTGACCATCGCTGTAGCCGTTGTGCCCGTCATCACTGGAACGCCCTTCCTTGGGTTGAAGATTGAAACGAGAGGCTGGTGGCCAGTTAACAATGTAAACTGTTGACCATACAAGTAGTGGTTGAATTTCTTGACTCCCCACACAAGGCTGAGGGCCTCTCGGTCAATCTGTGCATAATTGCGTTCCGCTGCCATCAATGATCTTGAGGCAAAGGCTATTGGTCTCTCTGAGTCGTCTGGGAACTTATGTGACAACACGGCACCAATGACATAGGGTGAAGCATCACATGCCAGTCGAATAGGTAAGGATGGGTCAAAGTGAGCTAGCACCTTTTCTGAAGTAATGAGTCTTTTACTCTCTTGAAAAGCTTGTTCACAGCTGTCACTCCACTTCTATTGTGACCCTGTCTGTAGCAGTGCATTTAGTGGATGTAACACTGTGGATAGGTTGGGCTAGAACTTGTGATAGTAGCTCACCAGTCCAAGATATGATCTCAACTGAGACACATTTTCAGGTGTTGGTGCCTTAATCACAGCCTCAATCTTGTCTGGAGACTTGTGTAAACCATCCTTGTCAATCACATGTCCACAGTATGAGATTTCCTTTTGAAAAACTCACACTTGTCTCGGTTTGCTCGGAGCCCATACTCCCATAACCTGATGAGCATCTGTTCAAGGTTGGAAAGGTGGTCGTTGTCATTCTTGCCAGTAATGATGATGTCATCAAGATAACACTGAGTACCTGGGATCCCCTGCAGGACTTGGTCCATTGCCCTTTGACAGATTGCAGGAGCTGATGCTATTCCGATTACCAGCCGATTGTACTGGTAAAGGCTTTTGTGCATATTTATTGCTAGGTACTTCTTTGATGCATCATCAATTTCCATTTGGAGATAGGCCTGGGCCAAGTCAATCTTTGTGAAGCGCTCCCCTCTTGACAGGGAAGCAATGATGTCCTCAATGCAAGGCAATGGGTACTGTACTGTGTGGAGGACTGGGTTAACAGTCACTTTAAAGTCTCCGCAGATGCGCTCTTTTCTTGGCTTTCCTGGTTTTGTGCTGGAGGTTTTCTTCATCACTGGAACTATAGGTGTGGCCCATTCACTCCAATCCAACTTGGACAGGACCCCTAACTGCTCCAAGTTTAAGTCTTTCCTGAGTTGATTTGTTTCAAAATGAAGAATGCGTATTCTGTCTCATCTAGTTGTCTGGTTTCAAAATAACAAGTCTCCCACAGGCCCAGGCATGTCAGGTTTTCAAAGCCTTTTTGAACTTGACCTGCTGTTTTGCAGGGTCCTGCTTTCAATCTTGCAGGTTTTTGCCACAAGGCCCAAAAGCCATTATCTTTAGGGTACCCTTATTAATAACTTGTCCTTCAGGGTCCCTTTATTAATAACTTTGGGGAATGTGGGAATTTTGGGAACCCTACACTCCACCTGTTGATACTAAAGCTCGCTTTAAGTATCATACTTACAAAGGTGAGGAAAATTCTCGACCATCGACAGCCAATCTTCCCTGTAATTGCATATTTATAATCCCATGACAGATGCAATTCCCATTTTTTTTTAAATGTAGTGTACATAAGCATACATTGAAACATAGAAGATAGGAGCAGGAGTAGGCTATTCAGCCTCTCGAGCCTGCTCCGACATTCAATGCGATCATGGCTGATCATCCAAATTCAGTACCCGGTCCCTGTTTTCTCTACATACCCCTTGATCCCTTTAGCCTTAAGAAATATATCCAACTCCTTCTTAAATATATTTAATGTATTGGCCTCTACTACATTCTGTGGTAGAGAATTCCACAGGTTCACCACTCTCTGGGTGAAGAAATTCCTCCTCATTTCTGTCCTAAATCGCCTACCCCTTATCCTTAGACTGACCCCTGGCTCGGGACTCCCCGACCATCGGGAACATCCTTACTGCATCTAGTCTGTCCAGTCCTGTCAGAATTTTATAAGTTTCAATGAGATCCCCTCTCACTCTTCTAAACTCCAGCGAGTACAAGCCCAATCGACCCAATCTCTCCTCATACGTCATTCCTGCCATCCCAGGTATCAGCCTGGTGCATCTTCGCTGAACTCCTTCCATAGCAAGAACATCCTTCCTCAGATAAGGCGACCAAAATTGCACACAATACTCAAGATGTGGTCTCACCAAGGCCCTGTACAACTGCAGCAAGACATCCTTGTTCCTGTACTCAAACCCTCTCGCTACGAAGGCCAACATACCATTTGCCTTCTTAACCACCTGCTGCACCCGCATGCTTACCTTCAGCGACTGGTGCACAAGGACACCCAGGTCTCGTTGCACTTCCCCTTCTGCCAATCTATTGCCATTCAGATAATAATCTGCCTTCCTGTTTTTGCCACCAAAGTGGATAACCTCACACTTATCGATGTTTTATTGCATCTGCCATGCTTCTGCCCAATCACCCAACGTGTCTAAGTCATCCTGAAGTTTCTCGGCATCCTCCTCACAGCACACACGCCCACCCAGCTTTGTGTTGTCTGCAACTTTGGAGATATTACACCTAGTTCCCTTGTCTAGATCATTAATATATTTTGTGAATAGCTGGGGTCCAAGGACCGATCCCTGCGGTACCCCACTAGTCACTGCCTGCCACTCGGAAAAAGACCCATTTATTCCAACTTTTTGCTTCCTGTCTGGCAACCAGTTCTCTATCCAAGTCAATACTTTGCCCCCAATCCCATGTGCCTTAACTTTACACGCTAATCTCTTATGCGGGACCTTATCGAAAGCCTTCTGAAAGTCCAAATACACCACATCCACTGGTTCTCCCTTATCTAATTTAGCAGTTACATCCTCAAAAAATGTTGACTTTGTCCGATCCTGTCACTGCTTTCCAAATGCTCTGCCATTACATCTTTTATAATGGACTCTAGCATTTTCCCCACTACCGATGTCAGGCTTGCCGGCCTGTAATTCCCCGTTTTCTCTCTACCACATTTTTTGAATAGTGGGGTAACATTAGCTACCCTCCAATCCATGGGTACTGTTCCAGATTCCATCGAATGTTGGAAGATGATCAGCAATGCATCTACTATTTCTAGGGCCACTTCCTTAAGTACACTAGGATGTAGATTATCAGGCCCTGGGGATTTATCGGCCTTCAGTCCCATCAATTTCCCTAACACCAGTTGCCTACAAATACTGAGTTCTTTCAGTTCCTCCCTTTCATCAGACCCTATGTTCCCTGACATCTCTGGGAGGTTATTTGTGTCCTCCTTTACATAGGCAGAATACAGTTGTTTACACACATCCAAGTATGGAGGGGTCCAACACTCCTGCACCACTTGGTACACATACATCTTTATTAAAAATAACACGCCAAAGTCTTTATTAAAAATAACAAAAACACAAGAAAACAACAATCTTTAATCAGAAACCAAGCAATATAAAATTTCAAACAGGTGTATCTCTCTCCACCTTAACATAATGCTTCTTCCAGGTCCTTTGGTTTCAGAATTCTAGTATTTGACCTTTTCCCTTGCACTGAGTGCACACTAGGTACACTACTATTCCCAGCTGGCAAACCACGCGGATGTGGGAAGCCATTCTAACCCATGAAGGGACCTCTATGTTTTCAACAATGTCCCACCAGGGTGGAACTACAATATCCAATATCTTCACAGAAGTTTTTCACACAGAAACCCCACAGTGCGGATAGAGGCCATTTCAGCCCATCGAGCCTGCATCGACACATATCCCACCCGATCCCCGTAACCCCTACACCAACACATATCCCACCCTATCCCCGTAACCCCACGTATTTAATCCCTCTAACACTAAGGGTCAATTTTATCATAGCCAATCAACCTAACCTGCACATCTTGGCCCCTATCGCTACTGTCTTCTGCTCCAGAGTGTAGAAATGTTTTTGTGAGACGACTACTGCTTTTAGTAACTTGGTAAGATGTTCTGGTAGAGGGGGGATTTCATAGCCGAAATGCGCTACATATTTTTGCAGGTTGGTAAAATTCTCTTTTACAGTGAGGTGAACAGTGGAGGGTTCAGGAATGGGGACAATTCGTTCCTGGGCCACTTGAACTTCTGCCTCGGGTTTAAAGCAGAAACTGCCGTCACTTTCCGGACACCAGCTATGCTGTCCATGCTGGTAGTGGGGCGCACCTGTGGCGACACAATATGTCCCACCTCCTATATATGCTACCTGTGGGGGAACATGGTCTTGTTCCATTACCTACATAGTAACATTTATAGGTTTTGCGCCAGCAGCTTTAAACCCGCACTTTGGTTTTGAATAGGCGTTCAAGTGCTGAGGACACAGTATTATGTGTGCTCCCCGGCTCCGGCACCCCGAGAGGTCAGTACCTGTCATAGCGTGCTCCCACTTTAGGACATAAGGTGGGACCGCTGTGAAACGGATGTGTGCACCCCCTTGAATTACTCCAATGTTCTCTACCCTGTATACCGGCGTAGGTCGGGCTGTCCCATCCATGACCGGCATCCTTACTACTATCCCCATGATAGTGTGGTTAGAGTGCCCACAATCAACTTGGACAGGGTAGGCCTCAGAAGCTAGCTGGAGTTGACACAGGCTTAAGGAATTCTCAAATGTGTGGAGGGCTGCGAGGTGCTTGTTGCTGATCCAGGAGGGGACTAAACCTTGCTTTAAATCCTCCAGGTTACTGCGTCCCTCGCCCAGCAACCATGCCCCGTACAATATGCACACCTGTGCAGCCTGATCTGAAGCATTCCTGTCCTCTCGTATGAGGGCATTTACAGTTTTGGCTTGTCTTTCCAGCTCAGCAATGATCTCTTCTAAATGGACAGTCATAGCCTGGTCCTCGTGTATCTCTGAGCCTACTACTGTATTTTCATCCATTAAGATTTTTCGCAATTGTGTTTTTAAACCGTTTATCTCTGTCTGCAATTCTATGTCATCCAGGCTGTTTATAACAGAGGATCCTGTGCTAAACACTGTGAAAACATCATTCCAGGTTCCCCTTCTTTGTCTCCCCGCATTACCAAAATACTCAGTGTGTGTAGTGTAATGTTCTGTCTTGTCTACATTGGCAAAGTCGAACTCGTAGAATTTCCCAAACATTTCTTTTAACAGGGCCTGGTATAGCTGTTCTGTCTCTTTGGTGCACCACTCAGGTAAGTGTACCTCGGTAAGGTTAAGAATCACGGAAGCTAACGCGTAGTGTAGCCCGTGGTATAGCACCTTTTCGGTCGGCACTAGTACCAGCCCATTCCCTGGTCCCTTGGTGGTGGCAGGGCACCCCTCTCTGTGTGTCCTTGCTGCCTGGGTCATGGGCAGGGGATTTCGGGCCCGTGCCACGAGGTCAGTGGCTTTAAATGGGGCTGGGGCGTGTGGGATTATGCAAGCGTGTAGGTGGGAATCCCATTCCATCCCCTTCCCCTTATCCTGCTATGATGCGGAAAAGATGATGGATATGCCCATGGGGCAGGCCCTTTGCGACCCCCACGTGCAGACATAAATTCCCTGTTCCGACTCCCACCACTTGTCCCAGCACACACTAGATCCCCCTTGGGTCCCCGTGACTGTCCGGTAGGTGTAGTTCCCCATTCGTTCCCAGTCAGCTGTACGGTCCCCCATGACTCTGCTCAGCTTCCTGAGCCACTACCACCTTCCCAGGGGAATCTGTCCCCTGCAAGTCAGGCACACGTGTTTCCCCTCAGTGACCCCATGTGGCCACCACCTGTAAGCTGCGGCAGGGGAGGGAGGCCTCCCCGTAGGTGAACCCGGTCTGGCTGGAGTACCTGGTGGAGTTAGATCCCAGCCACCCTGGCCATCTTCGCTCATGGGAATAGATGGCGAGCTCCTCCACGCCTCGTTCGCCGCCCCCAGCCGTCACAACTGGAGCTCTCTCTCCTGAGCATCCATTGATGTGGGAATCCTCCACGTCACCTCGCTTCCCAGTGCTCATTCCTATCAGGGCGAGTAGGAGTATGCCACCCATCATTTCGAAATTCCTTCTGTAAAGAGACACAAGTACATATAGCCAGGTCCCGAGAAGATTCTCTGGCTTGGGTAAAGCATAGTCGAGTCTTGCGACCTCGACTCAATACAAACACTCTTAAAACAATAATATTTAAACTACCAATCACCTTGTTTAAAATTAAACTAAAACACCCAAACTTAACAATCCTAAAATCAAATTACAGAAACTATGTACATTCGCCGCCCGTCTCTGGGCAACCAGGCTAATCCCTGTTCGGGCTGCAGCACACTATTCCCTTCAGTGTGGCTGCCCTGTCCTGTACTTTCGGTCCCTTGCAGCCTGTGGCTGCTGGCAGGGGACCTATGTCCTCGGACCGATCCCTGACTTGAGAGGCTGCCCGTTTAAACTGGGGAGCCAGTGACTGTGGTTTCTTTGGCCGTGGCATTCGTGGGGTCCTTCTAGGGACTTTGGCTGGTGGAGATTTTCTGGCTGGTGGGTCTTTAACACAAGCCACTGCCCCCACCTGTGCGGTCTGTGAACTTTCCACTACCACTGGCTGGGGATTCTTATCCTCAGGCTTTACCTCTCCTAAACCTGTGCTAGGGGCAGGCAACTCTGCACAGCCTGATGCTGCCGGCTGCGGGTCCTCGCCCTCAGGTCCCACCTTGTCCAAGTCCCAGATGAGTGGGGGAGTGTCCCAAACGGTGGGCGGGATGGCCCCTCCCTTAAAACAAGCCACTGCACCTGCCTGTGCATTCTGTGAGTTTGCTCCTGCTGTAGACTGAGGAATTCTATCATCAGACCTTGCCCTAACTGTGTAGAATTCGCAAAATTAATATTGTACTATAAGGGTCCTCTGGCAGAAGAGGCCTTGATTTTAAAAGACTGTTTTAAAAGAAGCCCAGAAAAAAGGGCACACAAAATGGCTGCCAGAACCCGTGACCGACTTATTGGGACACTTCAAAATGGTTCCTGCAGTCCCCAGACAGCCTTTGTGGATTCAACCCACAGTAAGTTCTGGAAGCCGTTTCTGAGAAAACAAAACCAGGCTTTAACACATACATTGGATGCAGATCCAGTCAGATCGGCCTGTAGATTAAGGCCATCTAATTGTTTACCCAGACAAAGGGGAACAGTTCCATATTCATAAAGAACACATCAAGGACCCGTTAAGGACACCAAGAAGACATTAAAACATTACCAGGTCATTCCAGACCAGAGATGGCCATTACCGGCCATCCCGAAAGCAGTTTAAATATAATAACTACACTGCTGTGCCATAAGCCTGCCAAAAGTTAAACAAAGACTAACCTTGATTTGGCGGGAGATAAAGGCCTCATCTGAAAAGTATAATTGGAGACACCCGGGGTAGCGAAAGGAGTTGGAGTTGGCTTGAGCTTCATCTTAGAGAATCTTCGTAGGACCTTCGATAATAGCCGTTACCTTTGATAGCAGCTGGAGTTCGGAGAAGAAGACGGTTCGAGCTGGCGTCCCGCCCCGGGGTAAAACATCGGGAGATCATCGACCAACCCCGGGCCGTTGACGAAATGGGAGGGTAGTAAAACTACTGAAGAAACCTATATGAAAGCCGGCTAGGGGCTTCCAACCGTGGTCATGCAGATGATCTCCGCCGACATCCAGGCCCGTCAGTGTCCAGCCTGTCCGTGACCTTCACCTCAAGAGAGAGAGAGAGAGAGGTGTGGCGCAGCCCGCTGTGGCTCCATTGACCACGAGGAAACAGGGCGCCTGAGGGGATCAAAACGCAGACCTGTTTCAAAACTCTATACTTTTTCCCACTGGATTGGTGAGCATGTTTCTGGCCCTTCATAATCGGATCTAGATAGGTTAAAGGGGGTGGTCATTTTGGGTATAATTAACATGAGTTGTTGTCCCTCGATGTTCCGTGTGTTTCCCCATTTCATGATGATTTTTGTAAAGTATAATATGCCTGTATCTATTTTAGCCAGTAATGTATTGTTATGATTTGTTTTTCCCTCCCATGTGCCCTCTTATTTGCTTGCATTTGATTTGTTTATCCATATGCAATAAAATTCCATTTTGATTCATTAAACTTGGTCTATAACTCTGCATTGTAGTTCCTGCACCTAAGTCCAGTGTCTAGAAATTAAGGGGCGACTGGGTCGAACCATTCAAGGTTTTACTGTGCAAAAGAGAGAGAGAGGCCTCTGGCGAGAGAAACCTCTGCGACCTCGGAGAGAAAACCCCTTACAACTGGCTGTTCCCTTCTCTCCGGCTTAAACAATTTACATTGATTAATGTAACTAGCAGCCTGCCAGTAACCCTGTTTTAAAGTTTCGTCCGCTGCCCCGAACGGGCCTTCTATGGACTCCCCATTCTTTCTCCTTACCGGGACGGCCTTAATGATGGGATCTTCTTTGTCCTGCTTTAAGCCCGGGGCCAAAGCTACCCCTTGTGTGCCTCCCTTGTCCTGGATTGCGGCTACTGGGCCTGCTCTACAGGGATCCCAGGACTCACCTTTCCTGGCCTCCTGCTTGGCCACCTCATCGGTCTTTTGGTTACTCTCCCACATGGTATGGAGGGATCCTAAATCTATGGCCAAGGGTTTGGCCCTTTCCCCAGCCTGCTCATTCCCTGTGAATCCCATTAGGCTAAATGGGACATTGTTAGACCTGGGTGAATTGGTCGGGTCTTCCGAATGGACCACCGTGCTGGAAGGTCCAGTGTCCACCAAAGATCTCCCCTGCACCTTCTCAACCCCCATCTTAACACAGGGCCTGCTCCCCTCATCGTTTTCAAGGGGACACAGGTCGACAGGCTGTGCTGGTTCTAGTCAGGGCTGTGGGTTGGATGGGGCGGATGGGGTCAGAGCACCGGTGGTGGCTGCTACCTTCCCTTGGCCACTCAATAGGGACCTCATTGCGTCCAAAAATGACTCGACCATGGCGGGAGGGATTCCTGTCTCTGTCTTTTGGGCTGGGGCTGAGAAATTCTTTCCCTTGTTATCCTTTCTACTTTCCTTCCTCCAGTGTCCATCCTTCCCACACACGTAACAGTTAAGATTAGCATTGGAGGGGTTATTCCCTTCCTGATGCCACTCCTTCCTACCCTGGCCGGGTTTTACGTCATGCACCTTCCCCTTAGGTGGCTGTGCATCGGTTCCCTTACCGCTCCGGTAAGCTACGGTCAATTGTCTGATCACCGTCAGTTCGGTAGTCAGGGGATGCTTTGGGTCAAACCACATTTGGCCTTGGCCCTGACCTGTGGCAAGCTGTTTGCCACCAGGCAACGGAGCCAGTGGGCCAGCTAATCCTGGTCCAGGTTAGGCCGGTTAGGTGCCCCGGTACAGGCACTCCTATATACCGGCCACAATCTGTTCGCGAAAGCCTGCGGGGTTTCCCCTGCAAGCTGCACTGTTTTCTCCACCCGGGAGAAAGGACTTCCGTGATTCATCCCCATGGCCTCAAGAACTTCCTCCTTGAGTTCCCCATACTTGCACTGTCCCTTCTTACACCGGTCAGAGAGGGACTGGAGGAGCTTACTTTCCAGGGAAAATAGCATCGTTTTGGCCTGTTCACTATCATCGCACTCGTTGATGTTGGCTGCCTGCTCCACTTCCCTGAAGTGGACCGAGGGGTCCCCATTCTCTGAAAGTTTTGGTATATAGCTTACCATAGCCCTAAGCTGTTGGGTGCCGTAGGGAACTATGAACTGGTTTTGGAGCGGTCCCTCTTCTCCGTCCTCAGTGGGTGGGCCAAACCTTCGCTGCCGGGCCGGGCACATTGGTCCCGGTTCCGGCCTCTCTCGTGGGGATTTTCCCACCTCAGCTCCTACCCCTAGCTCCACTCCACCTTGCTGCCAGATCTCGCTGAAACCTAGCGCTACGGGTGGTGGTCGCGTGTCCTCCTGCTCCTCAACCGGGTCATCCCTTGGCACTGCCTGCGGTGTCTGAACCGTTCTCCCCTCGTTCCCTGCAAAGTTGGCCTGGGCTGCCTTCAGGCTTATGAAGCACACCATGCCCTTTGCCTTTCTTAGAGCAAGGCTCAGATTCTCTATCTGTTCCTTGCAGGGGCCGTGATCTGCATTTTCGAACCCCTGTGTGCTCGCTATCTTGTATGCTGTCTTTCTGTCTTTTACTTTCTCCTCCTGCTCTCTTACTTGTTTTGCTAGGCGGGCATTCTTTTCCCACAACTTCAGCTCATTGTTCTTGGCCTTGGTGACCAGACACTGTAAATATTCCTGCCTGGCCTTAAGCTCCCCCATTAACTGCACCCTTACTTGGTTCAGAGCCTACAATCCTGACAGTAACTTTTCCCCTGCTAGAGCCCTTGCTTGGGCTTCCAGGGCTGACTCACGTATCTTGGCTGCCTGTGCTTCAACGAGCCTGTCCAAAAGCTGGATCTGTTTCTTGAAGCACATCAGCCAGACTGCCTTTCCTACGGATTTCTTATGATCCTTCCCTTATGTCCATTTAGCTGCAGCATCTACCAGATGCCCAGCCTTTAACAGATTAGTGATCCACTTCTTAGTGATATTCACCTTACTGAAAACATAAATTGAAATCCTCTCTTCCATTACAGTTTGCTCTTCCGAATCAGTGTCTACTGTATCGCACCCCTGTTGCCGGAGTCCTGCCACGGTTGCCATTTCTGTACGGGGTGGTGTATGTCTGTGTAGTCAGCTTTGCCTCTGACTGTTTTGAGCAGTTCGAACCGCTACCACACCCCTGTGGTTCTAGACTCCGGACTTAGGTAAAGGCTGCGATACAAAATTGGAGTAGACAACTGGTTTGGTGCAAGAAAACTGCGTTTTATTAGAGTCACAATAAAATTATAACAATTACACTTAGATTAGTGGAATAGTTACAGGCATTCAAGAGTGCACTGAATTAGGAATGGGGAACACACGGCACAATGAGGGAAAATCACATTAATAATCCCCCTACCCTTGTCCCACCCCCAATATCTAACTAAATTGTGCTAAAAGGGGCCAGGGATTATGCTCACCAATGGGGGTTTCTTGACAGTTCGAAACCTGTCAGTTAAGCCGGTTGCATTTTTGGGGTTCGCTCTTTCTGTCCTTTGGGGCCTGCCATCGCCATGTGGTCCCAGTCTTAGAATCTGCGAAGGTTCTTCAGTTGGGTGGAGTCCGCAGATGCGGTACAGGCACGGTTGTGGATATGTCTGGTAAGTACCCTCTTTCTTTAGTTAGAAATAGGGAGAATAAAGTCTTTGTTGGGTACTTTAGCTTGTAGAGAGGAAAACTTTGGGTTTTGTTCTTCCGGTGGTGGTCTGGTCGTTGGGTTTTGTGGTGGCTGGGGTTCGGTTGGCGGTCTTCCGTGTCGCGGTGGCCTAGATCATTACCTGTGTAGTGGTAATGATCTGAAGGTATGGCTTACCTGGCCCTCTTGTTACCGCAGTGCTCGTGGTCGGTCCTCATGTAAGGCTGCGGTTGCGGCCTAGTCGTCTTCGGTCGAGCCTGCCCCACTGTGCCCCCTCGCCATGATGCTGCGTGAGCCTTCCTGTTGGCTTCACTTGGCCCCCTCTGGTGTCGTGTCGATAGCTAGCCTTTTGTGTTTAATGCTCCTCTGGTTTTGAGTGGGTCTACAGTTATACTGTTTTTGAGTTTGTTATCTGCACGCCAAATCAGGGTTAGTTCTTTGTCTGATTTTTGGCGGGCTCGTTAAGGTGATTATAGCCATTCACCTTAACTGGTTTTGGGGCAGTTGTCTCATTGCTAAATGGCTTTAATGTCTTGGGTGTTTGTCATGCATAAGATTAATCGGTGTCTTCCTGGCTTGGTAGCTAGTTCGAACTGTAAGCGATTATTTACGCAGAGTTTTGATGGGCTTTAATTTGTGCAAGATTAAGTCTTTTCCTGAGTTGATTTGTTTAAAGGGAAAAATGCGTATTCTGTCTTATCCAGTTGTCTGGTTTCAAACTAACAAGCCTGCAGGCCCAGGCATGTCAAGTTTTAAGCTTTTGAACTTGACATGCTGTTTGCAGGGTCCTGCTTTAAATTGCAGTTTTTGCCATAGAGTCTAAATGCCATTGTCCTTCAGGGTTCCTTTATTGAATAACTTGTCCTTCAGGGTCCCTTATTAATAACTTGGGAAATGTGGGAATTTTCAGAATCCTACTCTGGCACTACATTATGAACATTGAGCTTCCTCCAGTAAAGGTTCAGAAGCTCCAAGGTCATTTCCATCGCTCTCTCTCGTTCATGGTCTTTCATTGAACTGATCCAGGCTTCTACATGTTTGAAAATGACCTCAAGTCCTTGAGGGGACAGGCCCTGAAGTAGTACTTGCTTCAGCAGATTTTGCATAGAATCTGTGGTTTTGATATAAAGCATGGCCGTCTCCTTTGTATTATCATTTGTGTCCTCATCATTGTCCAGTTCTGGAAGTACCAAGCTGAAAGAATTTGAATGAATTGGCAGGTGTCAGCTTGGATTGATTCATTGTCTACTTTCACGAGATGCGTGCAGGCATCCATGGCTATCCGTTGAACAGGGCTCTGCAGCAGCTCTGGTGGCTCGGCCTCAATAAGATCATGTATGTATGTGAGCAGCACTCTGTTTCTAATAAAGTTGATGGGAAGTCTTCAGCGATTTATATATTATGGGAACTGGCTATCTGAGTCACGGTCTGTATTGGGGTCAGATTGAGTGTGAGATCCCTGGAATCAGCCATTATCCCCTGCCCACTTATAATTAAATTACAAACAGCTGGCAAAATGTGGCTCTCGATTGTGTAGAGCAGTTCGTCATTTGTGCCGACCGCCATGTTCCCACAGCACAGAACCAAAGATGTGCGGGTTAGGTTGATTGGTTATGATAAATTAACCCTTAGTGTTAGAGGGATTAAATACGTGGGGTTACGGGGATAGGGTGGGATATGTGTTGGTGTAGGGGTTACGGGGATCGGGTGGGATATGTGTCGGTGCAGGCTCGATGGGCCGAAATGGCCTCTATCTGCACTGTGGGGTTTCTGTGATTCTGTGATTCTGTGAACCAGTGTGCTCTTGACTTTATCTGATTCCTCATCAGACATGACCCTAAATCTGTTGGCGTTAGCAAACTCTTCAAGGAAACTGAACGTATCATCAAAATGTGCCATGGCACAGAAACCAATGGCGAGGGCTGCTCCCTCTCGCTCCGCACTCTCACCGTGCTGCACACTCAGTAGCATTTGGTGAAGCTCCTCCCTTACATTTGTAAGATTCGCGAAATTTTCATAAATAATCACGCAGGAAATTAGGGTTAATAAAACAGCTTTATTGACCAAAAGAAGCTTGTACAGAGAAACCTTTGATAAAAGGGAACACAAAATGGCTGCCAGACCTCGTGACCAGCTTCTGGGACCATTTGAATTTCTGTTACTGCAAGCCAGACAGGCTTGTGGATTGAGGACATTAAAAGCCCGCGAAAACCAGTTTCGGGAAGCCGAAACTCATGGAACTGAGTATACATATTGATTAGATTATAAGTACAGGACAGATTTGGGTAGCAGGATGAGACCCATCAAGAAATGGGCGGACAATTGAATGAACACTTTAACCCATTTACTGTACAAAGAGAAGCCGTTTAACAGCCATCCAGGGCAATCTCCAGACCGATCAATATACAAGCCGAGTTACGGTGACAAAGCAAGGACATTATCGGCCCAGGAAGGCCAGTTAAGCTACCACCGACTCCCGTTATGAAGACAAAACACCCCTGCAGAGAGTTCTGCCCGCCAAAATTATTACAAAGACAGGACTATGATTTGGCGGGAGATAAGAATGTTCCAAAAAGGTATAACTGTGGATTAAAAAAGTCCATCAGGGGCTTCACTTCTTGGACGCTTCAGAAACGCTTCGGGACAGACTCTTCGGTTAAACAGCACTTCGGTTGCGGAACGTGTTCGGTGTTCGGGCAGGCAAGGCCCGACCACGAGGAGAAGACGACGAGAAGATTTCGGCTTGGAAGCCAGCTCGGCCAGACAAGGCCCGGCCACGACGGGAGGACGATGAGGGTGGCCCGGGTACTTTTGTCGGGAGATCATCGACGACCCAGGCCGAAGAAGAAGACACCCTGTACCCCAGCTCTGCTTCAAATCAGAAGGACAATTATGACTGTATAAAGAAAGCTTTTTGGGACCAGCGTCCCGCCCCGAGGAAGACCATCGGGAGATCGACGACCCAGGCCGGAGAAGAAGACACTCAGGGCCCGGAACTCCAGTGTCTCAACATCACATCGGTAATGGATTCACCCATGTGCATCTAGATTTGTGCATGCTTGTAGTTGCTTTAATCTGTGCATATGACATGTATTTTATAATGCTGCAAACTGTTCAATAAAGGCATCCATTTCGTGCTATTCGACCTGGTCTATTGAGTTTTTCTCTGCACTACAGCTCCCTGCATCTAAGTCCAAGGTCGAGAACCGTAGGGGCGAGTGGGTCGAACCACTCACGGGTAATTATTGCAAGAAGCCTGGCAGGAGACCAGAGCAAGCAAGAGAAACCCCCTACACATTCTTCGTGCGGGTCTGGTGGAGCACTGATGCAAGAGATTTATATAGAAAGCGTTTCTCTTGTGGGGAATGATGGTTGGTGTTGAGTTGTTTTGATATTTCATCAGTGAACTGATAGGTTCACTCCTCGTCATCTATCGTATTTAAAGCTAGGCACAAGACCGCCAATAATTTATTATCCCATTCCGATTGGGACAGAGACTCCTCTGAATTTTCCAATAAATCTTCTTCTTCTTCTTAGGCAGTCCCTCGGAACTGAGGATGACTTGCTTCCACATTAAAAATGAGTTCGCAGGTGACTGATGAGTCCAATGCGGGACCTACAGTCTCTGTCACAGGTGAGGCAGACGGTGGTTGAAGGGGTGGGTGGGTGGGGTGCTTGGGTTGATGTGCGCTCCTTGCTCTGCCTGCGCTTGGCTTCTGCTTGCTCCTGGCGAAGAGACTCGAGGTGTTCGGCGCCTTCCCGGACGCTTCTCCTCCACTTTGTGCGGTCTTGGGCCAGGGAGTCCCAGGTGTTGGTGGAGATGTTACACTTTTTCAAGGAGGCTTTGAGGGTGTCCTTGAAGCATTTCCTCTGCCCACCTGGGGCTCTCTTGCTGTGCCGGAGCTCCGAGTAGAGCACTTGTTTTGGGAGTCTCGTATCGGGCATGCGAATAATGTGACCCGTCCATCGGAGCTGATTGAGCGTGATCAAAGTTTCCATGTTGAGGATGTTGACCTGAGCAAGGACACTGACCTTGGTCCGCCTATCCTGCCAATGGATTTCCAGTAATTAGTCAACTAATGGTGCCAGCTCATCTTCCCACCACCTCACTGATTGTGAGTGGACAATGAGACACTGGACTTTCAGTAGACTCAGTGCCGCAGCTCCTTGGCCTCCTCCCTGATATGGGCAACAAGACACAGTGAGGAGCTGGGTCAGCAGTGCCTGAGCTTTAGGGAGATTGGCATCTTCATTGTAAGTGAGGGGAAAGCTTTCCCTACCGGCTTGCAGTTTCTTTTTCCCAATATGTGCTGAACAACTGCAGATTGTTTTTAAAGCCTTGGTGTACTGGGTCACAGTGACAAACTCCAGTAAGGAGGGCCAAAGGACATCCTCCATCTTCACTGCAGTTATGATCAAACACATCAGTCTTTCACACAGTGTGACTAATTCTTCATCTGTTACTGGGTCTGGCTGATGATTGGGTGGTTCCAGGGTCCCTGAACCAACAGGTGCGGCACACTGTTGGATGAGGAATTGCACCATTGCCTTTCCTCCCTCGGGCTCAAGGTAACCTTGCTGGGCCATGACACATATTGCCTGGGCAATGAGCGTCTTCTCCTGATTGCTGCTCTTGTCTAGAAAGACTGGTGTTATTGCAGCCACAATCTGAGCCTTCTTCCTCTCCAAGTGTGATGAGACTGATGTGATGAGGTGCTTTAGTACAGTCAGTGTTCCTAATCTCATTTGCTAGTCAGCGTTCTCTAACCAAGATAGGAGAAATTCCACCATTTTGTCTGCATAAGCTGGGGACAGAACTCCGAAACAGCGAAGGATCTCAGTCTGGTTCTTCACAGCAAGATCATCAGTAGACTCCAGCAAAACGCAGATCTGCTGTTGGAGCTTGTTAAGAAGGATGTCCATTTGTGGTTTTAGCCCGAGACGCTTTGGGCTGGATTTTCTCAATGGAAAGCTTTTGGAGGCGGGACTGTGGCTTTCCGGCTTTCAATCCCGCCTCCATCAGCTTCTGGCTAACCAGTGGGATTTTCCCCTTATTGACCTTGTTAAGCCCGCCCAGCAGGGTCAGCAGGCCAATTAGGGGGAAGTCAGTGACAGCACATCAACGTATGATGTGTCATCTGTCAAGATTTTTTGAAAGAAGAAATGTCAGCATTTGAGAGCTCTGTGAAGCTGTCAAACATTGACATTCTATGTAGTATGATGAGACCTTGGGGTCGATTTTCAGTGTGCCGTGGAGTCAGGATTGGAGGCGTGCAGGGGGTTAAATTCCCGAATTCGGGGGTCCTGACACCATCCCGCCCAAAACCCGCCTCCATGTAAGTTTCAAAGGAGGCGGGTACCCGCCCCGCACTGGGACCCGCTGACCCGAGGCGGGAAGGGATAAGTGCCAATTAACTGCCTGTTAACAGGCCTAATCCCTGTTTTGAAGGTTGTCGTGTGGGATTCCCGATGGCTCCAAACCACTCCAAGTTACAGAAGTCGGGCCGTCGGGTTGAAGGACTTGGAGGGGTTGAGATGTCGTTGTTCAGGTGAGTGACACTGGAATGGAGGCAGGAACTACAATGTAGAGAAGACTCGATAGGCCAGGTTTAATGGAAACGAATTGAAATTTTATTGCATAGAGAAAAACAAATCAAATGCAAGTCAGTAAAAGGTACATGGGAGGGAAAAACAAATTCATAATGCATTACTAGCTGAGATAGATACAGGCATATTATACTTTACAAAGGTCATCATTGTTAGATCCGTGATTCTGAGAGTATGATGTTTTTCAATAACCACACGGATGCTGTAACTTAACAATAAACAGGTATTTACTGGAGGAGGGTAGTCTCAAGACTGGGGTACAGAGGCATGCGCAAGGCTTATATACAGGTGTGGTCACTGCCGGTACTACAGTATACAGGAGCTGTAAAAGTAGTTCTGTCTTAAAGGTACATACACTACAATCATGAAATGGGGAAACACACGGAACATCGAGGGACAACAACTCATAATTAATTATCCCCTGAAATGTCCACCCCCTAAACCTATCCAGATTGGATTATGAGGGGCCAGAAACATGCTCACCAATCCAGTTAGGAACTGCAAGATTTTGAAAGGTCTGCGTTTTGATCCTCTCAGGTGTCCTGTCTCCACGTGGTCGTTGGGCTGTAGGAGCAGTGGGCTGCTCAGGCTGATGGCTCCTCCACTTCGGCAAGACGAGCGGACCCTCATCCCGTTCACAGCTCGTTTTCTTCTGTGCTCCAGTACACGATGTGGTAGGGCGTTTTGTCCTCTTCCTTCCCCTCGACTTTCTCCTCGTTTTGCAGCGGCCCCGGGGTTTTGGCCGATGATCTCCCGATGAAGACCCCGGAGGCCGAACGCAAACTCGAACCACCTTCTGACTCGGGAATGGCCGAGGCATTCCCGCTACCGATTCTCTCTCTGGCTACGAGGTTTTAGCGTGCTCGTCTTCCAGAAGCATCTACCAGCTTCCTCATGGATCTCCCCAGTGGCATCGGCTATCTGGGTGCTCAATTCTTCAAACAGCAGCCCAACCTGATGGTCAATTCATAGCCCACTATCTTTTCTCCGGGATCCCCAATTATACTTCTCAACCGAGGCCTTATCTCCCGCCTAGATCAAGGTTAGTCTTTGTTTAATTTTTGGCGGGCTGGTATCACAACGGGGTAGTTATTATATTTAAAGTACTTTCGGGATGGCCGGTGATGGCCATCTCTGGTCTGGAATGGCCTTGTATTGCTTTGAATGTCTTCTTGATGTCTTTAATGGGTCTTTGATGCTCCCCTCTGAATATAAAACTGTTTCCCTTTGTCTGGGTAAAGATTTAGATGGCCTTTATCTACAGGCCGATCTGACTGGATCTGCATCCAATCCATATGTATAGGGTTCTGTCTGGTTTCATTTTCTCCGAAACGGCCTTCCAGAACTTACTGTGGGCTGAATCCACAAACGCTGTCTGGGGGCTGCAGGAACTATTTTAAAAGTGTCCAAAAAGCTGGTCACGGGGTCTGGCGGCCATTTTGTATGCCCCTTTTCCTGGGCTTCTTTTAAAACAGTCCTTAAAAGTAAAGGCCTCTTCTGCCAAGGGACCCCTATCTGACAATATTAATTTTGCGGGTCTTACAGTCCCCCCTGATGATACTATAACTTGCTTGAAGTATCATAAATCTGGGTGAGCAAAATTTTCTGACTCTCCATAATCAAACCATCCCCTGTAATTACCTATCTATGATCCCACGACACATGCATTTCCTGTTTCAGAAAACCTACAGTGTACATTAAGCACCTATAGATGGCAATGCATTGGATTTAATATCTGACACACTCATTTCCAGGTGTGGAGGGGGGCCTAATACCCCTATACCACCTGGTTCGTACATATTATCTTATATTAACAACAACTCATTAATGAACTTCAATAATAAAAATAAAGTACTCACGAAATTGCACATGAACAAACACCAAACATAGAGGAGGGAGGGAAACTTTAACTTTATACATAATGCTCCCTCCATTCTCCTCTGTTCTCATACTTCTGCGAATGTCAGACCTTTTTACAGTGTACAAAAAGTAAATAGATCACAATAAAAACCTGACACACTACAAGGATGTGGGAGGCTATCCGAATCCAAGAAGGGACTTCTATATTAGTGAACAGATCCCACTAAGTTGGGGTTACTATATACAATATGTTTGCCCCTATTTCGAACTTCTTCTGCTCCAGTGTGTAAAAATGTTTCTGTGAAACAACAACGGCTTTTAATATCTTGACGAGGTATTCAGGGAGAGGGGGAATGATATAGCCAAAATGTGCATCGAATCGTTGAAGATTGGTGAAATTCTCTTTGACAGTGAGGTGAACAGTGGAAGGTTCAGGAATGGGGACAATTCACTCTTGGGCCACTTGAACTTCTGCCTTGGGTTTGAAGCAGAAACTGCCGTCACTGACCGGACACCAGCCGTGCTGTCCATGTTGGTAGTGGGGCGCTGCAGTGGTGACACAGTATGTCCCACCTCCTATATATGCCACCTGCGGGGGCACATGGCCTTGTGCCATTGCCTCCATGGTGCAATTTATAGGCTTCGCGCCAGCAGTTCTGACCCCGCACTGTGGTTTTGAATAGGCATTCAAGTGCTGGGGACACAGGATGATGTGTGCTCCCCGGCTCCGGCACCCCGAGAGGTCTGTACCCATCATTGCATGCTCCCATCGAATGACGTAAGGTGGGACCGCTGTGTAGCGAATGTGTGCACCCCCTTGAATGACTCCAATGTTTTCCACCCTGTATACCGGAGCGGGTTTAGCTGTCTTTTCCATCACCGGCATTCTTACCACCATACCCATAATGGTGTGATTAGATCGCCCACAGTCCACTGGGACTCGGTAGGCTTCTGAAGCTAGTCTGAGCTGGCACGGACTCAATGCAGTCTCAAAAGGGTGGAGGGCTGCGAGGTGCTTGTTGCTGATCCAGGAGGGCACCAAACCTTGTTTTAAATCCTCCAGATTACTGCGGCCCTCGCCCAGTAACCACGCCCCATACAGCACGCAAGCTTCGTTTTGCGCAGCCTGGTCGGACGCATTCCGATCCTCTCTGATGAGAGCATTCACCGTTTTAGCGTGTTTCTCCAGCTCAGCTATGATTTCTTTTAAGTGTAGTGTCATGGCCTGGTCCTCATGTAACTCAGAACCCACTACCTTATTCTCATCCATCAGTATTGATGCGCTATCAATAACTCAAAAGACTGAGATTAAGCGAGTAATTAACAGGCTTTTATTAACAAGAGAATGAAGGTGTGCCTCGAGTGGTCGACCGGTCCAGAATACAGAGGCTTTGAGGCAGTGGGGCAGTGGGAGTTCCATAAGGGGACGCATCCGGTCGGGGTCGGGACCGATGACTCCGTGTTCCACAACACAGCCAAGGATGGCGAGGCGGGTTGTGCGGAATATGCACTTCTCCTTGTTATACGTCAGGTTCATAGAGTCATAGAGTCATAGAGTTTTACAGCACAGAAAGAGGCCCTTCGGCCCATCGTGTCTGCGCCGCCCATCCATCCCTGTCCAGTCTAATCCCATTTTCCAGCATTTGGTCCATAGCCTTGTATGCAATGGCATTTCAAGTGCTCATCCAAATGCTTCTTGAATGTTGTGAGGGTTCCTGCCTCTACCACCCTTTCAGGCAGTGAGTTCCAGCTTCCAACCACCCTCTGGGTGAAAAAGTTCCTCCTCAAATCCCCCCTAAATCTCCTGCCCCTTACCCTGAATCTGTGCCCCCTTGTTATTGACCCCCCTACTAAGGGGAAAAGTTCCTCTTTATCTACCCTATCTATGCCCCTCATCATTTTGTACACCTCAATCAGGTCCCCCCTCAGCCTCCTTTGCTCCAAGGAAAACAACCCCAGCCTGTAGAGTCTCTCTTCATAGCTAAGGCGCTCCATCCCAGGTAACATCCTGGTGAATCTTCTCTGCACCCTCTCCAGAGCAATCACATCCTTCCTATAGTGAGGCGACCAGAACTGCACACAGTACTCCAGCTGTGGCCTCACCAGCGTTTTGTACAGCTCCATCATAACCTCCCTACTCTTATATTCTATGCCTCTGCTAATGAAGGCAAGTATCCCATATGCCTTTTTAACCACCTTATCTACCTGCTCCGCTGCCTTCAGGGATCTATGTACATGTACACCAAGGTCCCTCTGACCCTCTGTACTTCCTAGGGCCCTACCACCCATTGTGTATTCCCTTGCCTTATTTGACCGTCCAAAATGCATCACCTCGCATTTTTCCGGGTTAAATTCCATTTGCCACTTTTCCGCCCATCTGACCAACCCGTTAATATCGTCCTGTAGCCTGAGACTTTCCTCCTCGCAATTTACCACCCCACCAATTTTCGTGTCATCCGCGAACTTACTGATCATACCCTTTACATTCTCATCCAAATCGTTAATGTAGATCACAAACAGCAAGGGACCCAGCACCGATCCCTGAGGTACCCCACTGGACACAGGCTTCCAGTCACAAAAGCAACCTTCGACCATCACCCTCTGCCTCCTGCCACTCAGCCAGTTTAGGATCCAACGCGCCAAGGCCCCCTGGATCCCATGGGCTCTTACCTTCTTGACCAGTCTCCTATGCGGGACTTTGTCAAAAGCTTTACTGAAGTCCATGTAAACCACATCCACAGCATTTCCCTCATCTACACAGCTAGTCACCCCCTCGAAAAATTCAATCAGATTGGTCAGACATGATTTACCCTTGACAAAGCCATGCTGACTATCCCCGATTAATCCTTGCCTCTCCAAGTGGAGACTAATTCTGTCCCTCAGAATTTTTTCCAATAATTTCCCTACCACAGATGTTAGGCTCACTGGCCTGTAATTCCCTGGTTTATCCCTGCTACCCTTCTTGAATAATGGTACTATGTTAGCTGTTCTCCAGTCCTCTGGTACATCCCCTGTGGCCAGAGAGGTTCTGAAAATTTGTGTCAGAGCCCCCGCAATCTCCTCCCTTGCCTCACACAACAGCCTGGGATACATCTCGTCCGGGCCTGGGGATTTATCCACTTTTTGGCCTGCTAAAACCGCTAGTACCTCCTCCCTCTCGATGCTAATATGTTCAAGTATGTCACAGTCCCCTTGCCCGATTTCTATGCCTACATCATCTTTCTCCACAGTGAACACGGAGGCAAAAAATTCATTTAAAACCCCACCTACTTCTTCTGGCTCTACACACAGCTTGCCACTTTGGTCCCTAATGGGCCCTACCCTTTCCCTGGTTATCCTCTTGCCCTTAATATACTTATAAAACATCTTAGGATTTTCCTTTATCTTGCTCGCCAGTGTTATTTCATGGCCCCTCCTCGCCCTCCTAATTTCCTTTTTAAGTATGCCCCTGCACCTCTTATACTCCTCTAGGGCTTCCACCGTCTTTTGTCTTTTGTAACTGCCAAAAGCCCCCCTTTTTTTCCTAATGCATTTTTGTATGTCCTTTGTCATCCAAGGTTCCCTTTGCTTGTTGGTCCCACCCTTGACCCTTACAGGAACATGTTGGTGTTGTACTCTCTCTATTTCCCTTCTGAAAGCCTCCCACTGTTTTGATGTGGATTTTCCTATAAGTAGCTGCTCCCAGTCCACTTTGGCCAGATCCTGTCTTATCTTATTAAAATCTGCCTTCCCCCAATTTAGAACCCTTATTTCCGGGCCGTCTTTGTCTTTTTCCATGACCACCTTAAATCTCACCGAATTGAGGAGTTTGGCGGTGCAGAGGAATTTTTCGAGGTTTGCGTCATGGTCCTGCAAGTCATGGCCGCAGATGGTCACATTGTCCAGATATGGGAAGGTGGCCTGCAACGCATTTTGATCGACCATCCGGTCCACCTCCCTTTGGAAGGCGGAGACCCCGTTGGTGACGCCAAAGGGAACCCTAAGGAAGTGATAGAGGCGGCCGTTTGCCTCAAAGGCAGTATACTGGCGGTCCTCAGGGCGGATAGGGAGCTGGTGGTATGCTGATTTCAGGTCAATGGTCGAGAAGACGCGGTACTGCGCGATCTGGTTGACCATATCAGCTATACGGGGGAGTTGTAAGCGTCCAGCAGGGTGTAGCGATTTATTGTCTGGCTGTAGTCGATGACCAGGCGCTGCTTCTCGCCGTTCTTAACGACCACAACCTGGGCTCGCCATGGGCTGGTGCTGCCCTCAATAATCCCCTCCTTCAGGAGCCGCTCCACTTCGGTTTTAATGAAAACCCTGTCCCCGGCACTGTATCGCCTGCTCTTTGTGGCGATGGGCTTACAGTCGGGGGTGAGGTTAGCAAACAGTGGGGGGGGGGGTGACTCTGAGTGTGGAGAGGTTGCACCTGGTGCGCGGCGGGCAATTTGGAAGCTGCTGGCTGCAGACTGTAAGTGGGGGGAGGGGTCCACCGTATGCCATCGTAACACTTTTAAGGTGGCACTGAAAATCTAACCCCTGTAGAACAGCAGCGCAGAGGTGGGGCAGGACCAGAAGTTTAAAATAATCGTACACAGTCCCGTCTACTACGAGTGTCACCACGCAGTAGCCGCCAATGTCCGCCGACTGGGACTCAGAGGCCATAGAAATCTGCTGGTGCGCAGGCAGGACTGGGAGAGAGCAACGCCGCACCGTGTCGGGGTGGATGAAGCTCTCCGTGCTCCCAGAGTCAAATAGGCAGATTGTTTCGTGACCATTTACCTTAATGTCCATTGTGGACCGGGCCAGCTGGTGCGGTCTCGCTTGGTCCAGCGTAACGGAGGCCAGCGTAGGGGTCGGTGTGTCGCTGCGGGTATCAGATGAGGCGGTGTTGGGGGCCTGCTGCGTCCCGGCTGTCGTCCAAGATGGCGGCGTCCATGATCCCCATGTGGCTGGAGGCGTCCAAAATGGCTGCTGTTCCGGTGGTTCGCACATGGCTGGGGAGGCCCAAGATGGCAGCCCGCACGGCCCACACGCGGCGCTGCTGGGGTTCGGGGTGGCTTTGGCCCTGCAGATGCTGGCGTAGTGTCCTTTCTTCCCGCAGCCCGAGCAGGTCGCATTTTTCGCCGGGCAGCGCGCTCTGGGGTGTTTGGCCTGGCCGCAGAAGTAGCATTTCTGGCCTTGGGGCACTGCTGTCTGGCCTTGGGACACTGCTGCGGTAGTTGGGCCGTTGCTGGGATGTGGCTGGTGTGGCACGGCGCTATGAGACGGTCCTACCGTGTCCCAGGCTGTCGTTCCCCGTGGCGTCCACGGTGCAGAGGTGTAGGCGTCCATGCCCCGGTAGGCTGCGTCCAATGATAGTGCGAGTTCAGAGGCCTTGTTGAGATCGAGGTCACTCTGCTCCAACAGTCGCTGTCGGGTGTAATTGGACCTGTGGCCCGCTACAAAAGCGTCCCGGATAAGTTCCTCTGTGTACATGGCGGCCTTTACATCCTTACAACCACAGGCCCGGCCAAGCACAGACAGTGCCTGAAGTTATTCCTCGGTCGATTCCCCAGGTTGTTGTTTACGACTCCCCAGGAGGTGCCTAGCGTACACCTCGTTCACTGGGCGCGTGTACTGGTCCTTGAGGAGCTTGATAGCATCCGCGTACGAGGTCGCGCCCTGGATGACCGAGTACACTCGGTGGTTCACTTTGGAGGTCAGGACATCCAGTTTGTCCTCGTCCGATTTGACCGTTTCAGCGGAGGCGATCAGAAATTTTTCAAAACACCTAAGCCAGTGAGTAAACTTGGTGGATGAGTCTGCCTCCCGATGATCTAAATCCAGGCATGCTGGTGTGAGGATCTTCTCCATTATAAAAATCTTGTTAATAAAATTGATGCGCTATCAATAACTCAAAAGACTGAGATTAAGCGAGTAATTAACAGGCTTTTATTAACAAGAGAATGAAGGTGTGCCTCGAGTGGTCGACCGGTCCAGAATACAGAGGGACTGTGGAGCAGTCACCTTTATACCTGGACTCGTGGGAGGAGTCAGCCGAGACATGTACAGGCATGTACACAGTGGAATACAAACAGTGGTTTACCACAAGTATCTTTCTTAACTGTGTTTTTAAATCATTGATCTGGGTCTGCAGCTCCACGTCATCCAGAGTGTTGATGACGGAAGTCCCTGTGTTAAAAGCTGTAAAAATATTATTTACTGTACCCCTTCTATGTCTCCCTACCCTGTTCAAAACCTCATGTGGTGTGGGGTACAATCCAGCTCTGACTACATCAGCAAAGTCGAATTCATAAAACTGCCTGAACATGTTTGTTAGCAGGACCTGGTACAATTGATCCATTTCCTTGGGGCACCACTCTGGCAATCGCCCCTCGGTGAGGTTTAAAATCACCGAAGCTACCGCGTAGTGCACCCCTTGGTACAGCACCTGACCTGTGGGCACTAACACCAATCCGTTCCCGGGTCCCTTGGTAGTGGTGGGGCACCCTTCCTTGCAGGCTTTGGCTACCGGAATCATGGGCAGGGGCTTGCGGGGACGGGCGATGAGCTCAGTGGCATTTACTGGGATCTGAGAGTATGGGACTCCGCACGCCCGTGTGCTGATGTCCCACCTCATTCCTTTCCCAGCATCCTGCCACTGCTTTTGGAAAAAAGATGGAGACACCTGTGGGGCAGACGGGTTCTGAACCCCACATACAGATGCATATCCCCTCATCTGGTTCCCACCATTTGTCCCAACAGACACTCAATCCCCCATGAGTCCCTGTAATAGTTCGATGGGTATTGTTACCCAGTCGCTCCCACTCGACCGTGGAGTTCTTCATGGTTTTGCTCAACTTACGCAACCACCACCATCTGTCCAAAGGAACATGTCCGTCGCATTCTAAACAGATCTTCTTCCCGACAGTGACGTTGACTCTGGGCGTGATGATCCTCACCCTGGGACACATTAGAGAAGTCTCTCTGAACTTAAAACCGGACTGGCTGGAGTATTCCATAGAGTTCGACCCCAGCCATCCTGGCCACATCCCTTCGTGGAAATAGGTGGCTGTCTCTTCAACGTTCCGTCTTCCCGTTCCATCGGTCACGATGGGGGCTGTGTCTCCGGAACAGCCATACACAATCGAGTCCTTGGTGTAGCCCCGATAGGCCAAGCTATACCCGATCACCGCGAACGCGACGAGAACCCCTCTCATTACCCTTTTGATTCCTGTAACAAATTAAACGATATAGCCAGGCTCCCGAGAGATTCTGGCCTAGGTGAAGGCATGATCGGGTCTTTCGACCTCGATCCAAAACAACACACATGCTGGGCAGATTCCAAAACTATTACTTATCACACTATCATCTTAAAAATTACACACCTTAACTTAACTAAACTTAACTTAACTTATGTACAACGCCGCCTGTCCCCGGGCGGCCTGCCTAATCCCTGTTTGGACTGCAGCTCACCGCACCCTGTGGCGGGGCCGCACTGACCTGTAGCTTGGGTCCCCCGCAGCCTTTTGCTGCCAACTGGGAACTGCGTTTTTCTAGGGATCTCCCAAGTCGGTGCCTGCTGGGGTAGGGGGAATCTGGCCAAAGTTTCCTTGGCTGAGGCGTCCGAGACGACCTGCGAGGGGGTGCCTTGGGCGAGGCTCCCTTAGCGAGTGGACCTTTGGGTGGGACTTTAGCCCTCACAGCCCATGGCTCCTCCACGGCTGCCGGCTTCGGCTCCCTTCCCTCAGGCTCCGCCCCTTAGGGATTTGGGTCTGTGGCAGACGACTTCTCCCTACCTGTCCCTACAGGTGGAGAATCTCCGCCCCCAAGTTCTACCTCCCCTACGCTTGATTCAAGGGCGGGATCTCCGTCCTCCGACTCCACCTCCTCCAGAATTGTGTCAGGGGCGGGGCCTAGCTTTTCGTGCTCCTCCCCGATGGCGTTCGGATCAGGAGGAGGGCCTTGGTCTTCGGGTTCCTCCTTGTCGGAGTCCCAGGCCCCTTCAAGCAGGCTGCGGTTCCAGCCTGTGTGGTCTGTGACTTATTGCACGCCTCAGGCTGAGGATTTTTACCCTCAGACCTGGCTTCGGTAGTTGGATCTTTTGCACCCAGCTTAAACAGTTTGCACTTATTGATGTGAAACCATTTAGTGCGCCAGGGCAACTTCACTGCATATACCATGGGGCTGGCTTTATCCATGATACTGTACGGCCCCATGTACAGTGGTTCTAAACTTCCCACTCGGGCATAGTTTCTCACCATGACCTTGTTGTGTATGTACCTTTAAGAGAAGAACTGATTCTATACTGCAGTACCGGCAGTGACCACCCCTGTATATAAAGCCATAGCAGGCTTCTGTACTTTAGTCTTAAGTTACCCTCTGTTCAGTAAATACCTGTTTTATTGTTCTCCTGCAGTCCGTGTATTATTAAGGCGCGGACACTACGATGGCGACGAACAGGTTCGAACTCACCTGCAGTACTGCATCACCTCACGGGGATCTTTCCCTGAGAAGAAGCTTCTTGGATGTCGAAGTCAGAGCAACGGGCGTCAACCGCGGGCAACCGCCAAGGATCCCTCAGAGTTCGGAGAGCTGCAGGAGAGGCTGTGCAGAGCTGGGCTTGGCTCCCCAGTCAAGGTGTTCCAGCAAATCGTGCTGGTAGCAGGTAGTGCGCTGACCTTTCCGGACTGCGGCGGGCTCGAGCTCGATCGAGCGGCTCTGCAAAGGGGCCGTGCAGCATCGTCGGGAGCAAAAGAGAGAGAGAGAGGGTGGAGCGCACAGGGCGCGGTCGGTGCTGAAGAACCGGGCAGCGTAGCAAAAATAAAACAAGGGGAAGGAAAAGTGAGATGCGCCGAAGCCGCGGGTCACCGCCATTACCCTGCAGAATGCTAGGAGCAGCGTGGCAGCAAGGGGAAGAAGGAAAAGCGCGGGAGGCGCCATTTTATTCCATTGTGGAAGAAGGAAAAGCGCGGGAGGTGCCATTTTAATCCATTGGTGAAGAAGAAAAAGCGCGGGAGGTGCCATTTTAATCCATTGGTGAAGAAGAAAAAGCGCGGGAGGCGCCATTTTAAATCACCCAAGATGCCGAAAAGTGGCAGTATCACTGCTTTCGACAACGAGGTAGAAGAATTGAAGTGTACTGCAAGGCAAATGAGGTGGCCGATGGAAAGAAGGCGTCGGTATTGTTAAATTTGGTGGGCGCGAGAACGTACAGCCTATTGCGGAATTTAATTACCCCAGCTAAACCAATGGAGAAAAATTTTGAAGAGATTGTTAATATCTTACAGGAACACCTAAACCCTACACCGCTGCTGATAGCAGAAAGATTCAAATTCCATAAAAGAAACCAGCACAAAGATGAGAGCAATGCTGACTATCTTACGGAACTACGCAAGTTATCGAAGCACTGCCAGTTCGGAGCAGGACTGGCAGACACCTTATGGGATAAGTTTGTCTGCTGGCTCCAGAGTGAAGGAACCCAGAAACGACTACTTTCGGAAAAGGACCTGACGCTAGAACAGGCTTTCAGCGTGGCAGTATCCTACGAAGCAGCAGCACGGGGAGCTGTGGAAATACAACGGAAACCACAAGAATACAGCGCTAACGAAATGGCGTATGGAGCAGAAAAGTGCTATCGCTGCGGCAGAACAACCCATGATCAGAAGGACTGCTGGTTTAAGGACAAAGTATGTAGGCAATGTGGGAAAATGGGACATATAGCAAGAGCCTGCAGGTTGGGAAAGAAAACCAACATGACAAGAACCACTAAGGAAAAGTACAAGAAAGTAAAGAAATTGATAGACAGTAGTTCGGAAGATCAGGAGAGCGATAAGGACTCTGGGAGCAGGAGACTAAGTTGTCTAAAGTTACACAACGTGATCGCAAAGAAGGATCGCCGAACCATTTGGGTCACCCTCATAATAGCAGTGTCCCCAGTAAAGAAGGAATTGGACACAGGATCAGCCCTAACTGTCATGAATCGACGAGACTATGAGCGGCTATTCTCACACATACCCTTGAAGGAAACATCCATTGTATTGAAGACATACACGGGGCAAAAAAGTCTACCCCAGAGGAAAAATAAGGGTGCCAGTTGAATACAACGGCAAGGAAACACAGAAACTGTATCTATATACACTACAAGATGGAGGACCACCATTATTGGGACGTGAATGGATCCGAAAAATACAATTGGATTGGCATTCCATTCAGGCGCTAACTGTGACTGACAAAAAGGATGATGACGTCACACCTGGCCGACTGTCAAAAATTCTAACTGACGCGAAAGAGGTGTTCCATCAAGGACATAGGACTCTAAAAGGAGTAACGGCAATGATAAAAATCGAAGATAACGCAAACCCAACATTTTTTAAGGCCAGACCGTTACCTTACGTGATCCGCCCAGCCGTTGAAGCAGAGCTGGAGAGTCTAGAGCGGTCGGGTGTGCTGTCCAAGGTGGACTGGAGCGAGTGGGCCACACCCATCGTTCCTGTAATGAAGAAATCATTGAGCAGCACACCTGGGGAGCCGAAGAAGGTTCGCATCTGTGGGGGCTTCAAGGTAACTGTGAACCCAGTCCTGCACACAGTACAATATCCACTTCCATGGATAGAAGTTATTTTCCCCTCACTATCTGGAGGGAAACGCTTTACAAAGATTGATCTGGCCCAAGCGTATCTACAAATGGAGGTGGAAAAAGCATCTAGGAAATACCTCACGATAAACGCTCACAAAGGCCTTTACCAGTACAATCGACTGGTATTCGGGGTAGCATCAGCCCCGGCTATTTGGCAGAGGGCGATGGAACAAGTCCTGCAAGGGATCCCGGGGACCCAGTGTTATTTGGACGACATCCTGGTTACGGGCGAAAATGACAGTGAACACCTTGCCAACCTGGAGCAGGTGCTCGCTAGATTACAGGAATATGGGCTACGAGCCAACCGCCCCAAATGCGAGTTCTTCAGGAGACAAATCTCATATTGTGGCCTCATGATTGATGAGGAAGGGTTGCATAAGTCGCCGGACAAGATTGAGGCTGTAGTCACGGCTCCAGCACCGGAAAATGTGTCACAACTGAGGTCGTTCCTCGGGTTGGTGAACTACTACCATAAGTTCTTGCCGAATTTATCTACAATTCTGCACCCACTGAACGCCCTGCTGCAAACTGGAGTAACATGGAAATGGAGTGATGAGTGTAAGCGTGCCTTTCAGAAATGTAAATGCCTAATCACTTCAAAAGAAGTATTGGCCCACTATAATCCAAGACTACCGATTCGGTTAGCATGTGATGCGTCTCCCTACGGCATCAGAGCGGTGCTGTCACACAAATTCCTTGACGGTTCAGAGAGGCCAATAGCCTTTGCGTCACGCTCGTTAACCTCAGCCGAGCGTAACTACGCCCAGATTGACAGGGAGGCCCTCAGCCTGGTGTGGGGGGTGAAGAAGCTCAATCACTGTCTGCACGGGCCGAAATTCACCCTACTGACTGATCATCAGCCCCTGGTCTCCATTTTTAACCCGAAGAAGGGCGGTCCGGTGATGACGGCGCAACGGCTGCAAAGATGGTCACTTTTTCTAGGGGCACATCAGTACGACATAGAGTACAAGGGTACGAAACAGCATGGAAATGCTGATGGGCTGTCGTGCCTACCGTTGCCGATGGTAGAGGAAGCACCTGCAGTGGACCCTGTTGAGATATTCCATGCGACCATAGTCAAATGTCTACCTGTTATGAACTCAAGTATAGAGAAGGAAACCCGAAATGACCCGACACTCTCTCGGGTCTATGATTTGACGGTGAAGGGATGGCCAGCAAATGGCGACTCACTGTTGCCAGCATTCTCGCCAAGGAGAGAACAGCTGTCAGTGTGCTGGGGGACCTTGATGTGTGGATCCCGAGTGGTAATTCCACCCAAGTTGAGAGATAGAGTGCTCAATGAGCTTCATGAGTGTCATCTGGGAGGGGTAAAAATGAAGAGCCTAGCCAGGGCGTTTGTGTGGTGGCCGGGAATCGATAAAGAAATCGAGGATATGACCAAGAGATGCACAGGATGCCAGAAGGTCCAAAACACTCCGCCACAGGCTCCGCTACATCCATGGGAGTGGCCCTCATTCTCCATGGCAATGGGTACACATTGATTTTGCTGGTCCATTTATGGACTCAATGTTCCTAATCGCTGTGGACGCCCGTTCGAAATGGCCAGCTGTCATCAAAATGTCCTCCACTACCACGGAGAAAACTATTGCAGTCCTACGGACCATCTTCGCCAGGAATGGCTTGCCAGGACAGATTTGCTCCGACAATGGGTTACAGTTTGTGTCCGAGGATTTCCGGAGGTTTCTGAGGAATAATGGGGTGAAACATTACACATCTGCCCCATATCATCCAGCCACAAATGGATTGGCTGAGAGGTTTGTTCAGACCTTTAAAAAGGCAATAAAGGCAATGTATAATGATGACATACCACTACAACACAAGGTGGATAATTTCTTGTTTGCTTACCGGAATGTGACACATGCGGTCACCAACCAAGCTCCAGCCATAATGTTCTTCAACCGAAGGCTAAGATGTCGCCTGGATTTGCTCAAACCAAACATAAGACGAGATGTTGAGGATAAGCAATTCCAGCACATAAATGAGAAGCCAACCAGGAGCTTCAAGATAGGGCAACCAGTCTTGGCCTGCGACTACCGAACAGAAAAATGGCAGCCAGGAACGATATGCACACAGCAGGGACCACTAATGTACACAGTGGACGTTGGAGAGAGCATCATGAGACGCCATGCTGACCAGATTCTAGAGTCACAGGAACAAGCCAAACCCATACCACGAGCAGATGCACCTGGTAATCAACCCGAAGTACAGATTGCGTCTACCTCAGAAGCAGTGGTATTGGAAGCTGACGAACCAACCAATGACAATGAGCCAGAATCAACTCCGCCGCAAGAACCGGATACTCGAGAAAGGCGCTGTCCAGTCAGGATCAGGAAGCCTCCTCAAAGACTGAACTTATAAATGATTATTTCAGTTGATGTATATAGTACAGACAAAATTGTAATTGTAATTAGTTATTATTTATTTGTTAAATGAATGTTATGTACTGTTTATCTAAAAGGGGAGGAATTGTTGTGTATGTACCTTTAAGAGAAGAACTGATTCTATACTGCAGTACCGGCAGTGACCACCCCTGCATATAAAGCCATAGCAGGCTTCTGTACTTTAGTCTTAAGTTACCCTCTGTTCAGTAAATACCTGTTTTATTATTCTCTTGCAATCCGTGTATTATTAAGGCGCAGACACTACAGACCTGATCTGCAATTTCCCACTCCTGTGCCTTACGGGGTTCGAGCAGCAGTCGGTTGCGCTGATGCTGCTTTCCCATGTTCCCAGCCGCTTGCCCATAAACCTGTTTCAGGCGCTCCAAAAGGGTCCGGGCAAAATTGTCCCGATTTACCTCTCGGAGCTGACCCTCAGTGAGCACCGGGGCTAGTACATGGGTGGGGGTTCGCATGACGCTCCCAGTCATTAATTCATGCGGGGAGCACCCCATACTTTTAGACTGGCCAGCCCAGATCCCCATGAGGACTAGAGGCAAGGCTTCCGCCCATTTCTGGGGCGAGCCTATCGTCTCTTTCCACAACTTTTCTTTGAGAGTGCGGTTCATACGTTCCACAATCCCGGATGACTGAGGATTGTGGGCCACGTGCCACTTCCCTTCGATGCCTAAGATCATGAGGGTGTTCTGCATCACTTGGCCAGTGAAATGACTCCCTTGGTCAGACTCCACGAATCGTGGTAGTCCCCACCGCGAGAACAGTTCCCGGACCAAGAGCCTGGCATTACTAAGCGCCATGGCTGTTTTGCATGGGAAGGCTTCTACCCACTTGGTGAACACATCCACCAGGACAAGGCAATACTTATAGCCTCCCTGAGCGGTGAGCAGGGGCCCGATGTAGTCGACCTGTATCAACATGGTCCCTCTACTCTCCTAATGTGCCGCATGGGCACCTTCCTTTTCTGGGGGTCTGGGTTGTTTGCAGCGCACACAAGACAATTAGCGCAGAACTCGTGGACATCGTCCCGAAGTCACGGCCACCATCCTGCCTGTTCTACCCATTGCCAGGTGACCTCAGGCCCGGGGTGTCCCGCTCCTGGACCCTCATGGGCCAGTTGAAGGAATTCCTTTTGGTGCTGCTGTGGCACAACCCACTGTTCCCCTTGGAACAGCATGCCTTCCTTGATGGAGAGGGCTGTCGTACCGTACAGACCATCTACTTCCTTGCCCTCAGTGATGGTGTGGCACTCTTCACCAGTATCCCCCATGATGACGGCATCGCTGCGACAGCCTCAGTACTCAATACCAACAACAGCCAATCTCCAGACGCCATCCTACAACTCATCCGCTTCATCCTTGACCACAATGTCTTCACCTTCGACAAACAGTTCTTTACCCAAACACACGGAACAGCCATGGGGACCAAATTCGCACCCCAATACGCAAACATCTTCATGCACAAGTTCGAGCAAGACTTCTTCACTGCACAGGATCTCCAACCAATGCTATACACCAGATACATCGACGACATTTTCTTCCTATGGACCCACAGCGAAGAATCACTGAAAAGACTACACGATAACATCAACGAGTTCCATCCCACCATCAAACTCACCATGGACTGCTCCTCAGAATCGGTTTCATTCTTGGACACATGAATCTCCAGGAAAAGACACCTCAGCACTTCACTCTACCGCAAGCCCACGGACAACCTCACGATGCTTCACTTCTCCAGCTTCCACCCTAACCACGTTAAAGAAGCCATCCCCTATGGACAAGCCCTGCGAATACACAGGATCTGCTCAGACGAGGAGGAACGCGATGGACACCTACAGACACTGAAAGACGCCCTTGTAAGAACGGGATATGATGCTCGACTCGTCGATCGACAGTTCCGACGGGCCACAGCGAAAAATCGCACCGACCTCCTCAGAAGACAAACACGGGACACAACCAACAGAGTACCCTTCGTCGTCCAGTACTTCCCCGGAGTGGAGAAACTATGCCATGTTCGTCGCAGCCTTCAACATGTCATCGATGACGACGAACACCTCGCTAAGGCCATCCCCACGCCTCCACTACTCGCTTTCAAACAGCCGCCTAACCTCAAACAGACCATCGTTTGCAGCAAATTACCCAGCTTTCAGGAGAACAGCGACCACGACACCACACAACCCTGCCACAGCAACCTCTGCAAGACATGCCAGATCATCAACACAGATACCATCATCACACGTGAGGAGACCACCCACCAGGTACATGGTACATACTCATGTGACTCGGCCAACGTTGTCTACCTCATACGTTGCAGGAAAGGATGCCCCGGAGCATGGTACATCGGCGAGACCATGCAGACACTGCGACAACGGATGAACGGACACCATGCCACAATCACCAGGCAGGAGTGTTCCCTCCCAGTCGGGGAACACTTCAGCAGTCAAGGACATTCAGCCTCCGATCTTCGGGTAAGCATTCTCCAAGGCGGCCTTCGAGACACATGACAACGCAAAATCGTCGAGCAGAAACTGATAGCCAAGTTCCGCATCCATGAGGACGGCCTCAACCGAGATCTTGGGTTCATGTCACGCTACATGTAACCCCACCTGACGCAGGGTCATCCAGACTCGAGTCGACATTGGCTTGTTCTCTCTACACAGATGCGGCCGGACCTGCTGTGATTTCCAGCCAAAAAAAAAAAAAATGTTTTTTCTCTGTTTTTTTGTTTTTCATACAGACCCCAGCATCTGTAAACTTGACCCCTTGTGACCCCACCTCATTGTTTTTTGATGTAATGTTTTCCTGACTGACCTGTTTGGACACCATTCACACCTTTGATTACTGTGATTATCTCTCTGCCGAGGTGTGATAAATGGCAGTTGGCAAGATTACCTGTAAACATCTGACATTATTCTATGACTATATAAGCTGTGTCTTTCTGCATTTCTCCACTTCACCTGACGAAGGAGCAGCGCTCCGAAAGCTTGTGATTTCAAATAAAGCCAGTGATGGCATTGAGGACTGTTTTTTGGGCGGGATCTAGGCTTTGGACGGTCTTGAGGTCTGGGGGCAGTGTTACCCCTGTGGTCCCCTGAGTCCCATCCCTGCCTTGGATTACTGCCACGGGTTTGGACCCATAGGGATCCCAGAAAGTGCCGGTGCGGGCACCTTCCCTGGCTAGCATATCCGCTTGCTGGTTACCCTGGTTGCGAGGTTCCGTGGAGGAATGGGCCTTTACCTTGTGGATAAAGACTTGCCCTTCCTGCCCCACTATGGCCAGGATCTTTTCTAACAGGGGCTTTACGGTTAAGGGTCGCCCGTCCGCAGAGGTATATCCACGGCGGGACCAGATGGCCAGGTACTCCGTACACGAGTTGCATGTGAACATGCTGTCCGAGCAAATCGTGTATGGGATGGGGAAGATTTCGGGGTGTGTAACGACGTACACTACTATGGACAGTTCAGCCTGCTGGGCGCTCATACCGCTGGGGAGCTTAATTGCCAGGGCAATGTCTGCCGTGGGGTCATAAACTCCACACCCTGTGAGTCGTTCGCCAGCAGATACCGTGCTGGAACCATCTACGTAGATCTCGCGGCCCGTGGGATGTATCCTGGCCCGTAACCCTACGTTCACTTCCCGCACCCCTTCTACAGAACACCGGTGGGCTGTTCCGGGATATACCATTTTGGCCGCGAGCCTGGGCTCGCAGAAACCCTTTACCTTCAGCTCCATCTGATAAAGGAGGAGGGTCCAGCACGCAATGCGGGCACTGCTCACTGTCCCATCCTTAATCCTTCCATCCAGAAGCATCCGAGTGGGTGTGTAATGGGTGAGGAGAGTGATGGGAGAGGTGCCTGTGAAGATCAAAGACCTTTTCACAGCCCAATGCGTGACCAAAAGATGCCGCTCGCAATTGGAGAAACTCCTTCCCATATCCGTGAGCACCCTGGAGGAATAAACCACCGGCCTCAACTTGCCGTGTCGCTCTTGAAGCAGTACAGTGCTCAAGCTATCCCCGCTAGCCGCTACCTCCAGGAAAAACTCCTTCCCCCCATCTATGGCCCCCAGAGCTGGCGCGGTCTTCAAGTCCCCCTTGAGTTTTTCAACTGCTGCCTGACAACCCTCATCCCAGGACCACTCCACTCCTTTGTGTAGGAATCAGAGCAGCGAAGCTGCTGTGGCTGCATAGTCCTCAATGAAGTCTCTGTAGTACCCGGTCAGTCCCAGAAAGGACCTCACACCCGTTACGGTGGTGGGGATCGGCAGATCTTGCACCGACTCCCGTCAAGCCTTGTCTACGGCTCTCTCTCCAGCGCGGATGGTCAGACCCAGGAATTTTACTTCCTGCTGGCCGATCCGTGCCTTCTTTGGGTTCACCTTGAAACCCTTCCTGCCTAACAGCTCCAATAGTTCGGCCAATAGTGGACCGTGCTCCTCTCTGGAATCTGTGAACAGGAGCAGGTCGTCCACATACTGCACTAGCTGATTGGGCTGGCTGAGCTCTTTTAAGCTCCCTGCCATACATTGATGGAAAATACCGGGGCTGTTATGGAAACCCTGTGGCAAGCAGTTCCAGGTGTACTGTTGCCCTTTAAAAGTAAAGGCAAACTTGTACTGATCCTCCCTCCTTAAAGGGATGGACCAAAACCCGTTGGAAATATCCAGCACCGTGAACGTGGTCGCGGATGCTGGAATACTCCCTATCAGGTCGGCAACTGCTGCTACCGTCGGCGCGCAGGCTGGGATATTGCTATTGAGGACTCTGTAGTCCACCGTGGCTCTCCACGAATTGTCCGGCTTCTTCACCGGCCACAAAGGAGAGTTTACTTGGATGACTATCGGTCTCAACACGCCCTGCTGCACCAGTGAAGACATTGCTCTCTCCATGTCGGGCTCCACTTCCCTGGGGAAGTTGTACTGTTTTTGGGGTCGGGCCATGGGGTCTTCCGTCTACTCTGACCTCAAACCCGGTGACCCTCCTGCAATCGTGTTTGTGAGTAGCAAACGTAGTCAGGTGGTCTGACACGAATGCCTGCAGATCTTGTGGGATGCTTGTGACCATGAGCTCGAAGTCGTAACCCTCTTTTGGCTTCACGGTACACAGGGTCCCCTTTTCTCCCTTCCCTGGGATGACAACTACCTCGCCCTTCTTATCCCTACCTGCTCCCCAAAGACAATGATTTCTTAGATCCACGAGGATCCCGTGTTCTACCAAGAAATCGGTCCCAAGGATGCCTTTTCCACCCACTACCTCCCACTTCATCAGTATGCACTTCCACTTGGTGCGGAGTGGTCCTAAATGAATGGAGAGGGGAATAGAAAATGCACCAGCCTGTTCTTTGCCCGTGAAGCCCGACAGAGTATATGGAACCCTGGTGGACAGAGGTGAGGTGGTAGGGTTATCTGTGTGGATCACGGTGCACGATGCCCCCGTATCCAACAGATATGCTCCCTTCTCTCGCTCTACCTCCATCTCCACGAGGGGTCGCCTCCATACATCATATCGCAGCGCGCACAGGTAGACGGGCTGCGCCGGCTCCAGTCATTTGGGTACAGTGGTCGGGGCTGCGGGAACGACAGGACCGGTGGTGACTGCTATCTTCCCCTGCGAGATCATAAGAGGCCGCATTGTCTCTAAAATTGATTCTATCACAGCGGGATCCATAGCTGCACCGGCTCCTCTTTCTGGGGCAGGGGCTGCGTCTTGGACCTGGGCTCGTGCTGGGGTGGGGGTCTGGGCTTGGGCTTGGGCTGTGGGAGCTTTTCCCTTATTATCCTTCCACGGATTTTTACAGTCCCTGCACCAATATCCATCCTTCCCACACCCGTAACAATTGAGCTCGGCTTGAGCAGGGCGATTCCCCTCCTGACGCCACTCCTTCTTGCTTGGGGCTGCGCGTTTTGCCTCAAGCACTTTTCCTTTAGAGGGAGGTGCCTCCTGACTTCTACAATTCTTGTAAGCAATGTTAAGCTGTCAGAGTACTGTCTCCTCCGTGATACCGGGACCTTGGGGGTCAAACCAAGATTTGGCTAGGGTCCATATCTGGGGCAAGCTGTTAGCAACCAGACAACGGAGCCAATGTACCCGCTGTTCGGCGTTCATTGCGGCCTGTTCAGGCATGCCTGGACAACTGCGCCCAAACACTGGCCACAGCCTTTCTGCGAAAACCCGCGGGTGTTCTCCAGTTAGCTGCACAGTCCCTTCCACGCAGAGGAATGGATTACCGTCGTCCTGTAAGGATTCCGGGGGGGGGCTTCTTTTAAACTGGTTTAAGGTAATCTACCTGGCCAGCAGTCTTTTTGCTGCTACACTCTAAACCAATTTACAAACAGCGGTTTCGAATCGCTACCCCTCCTTTAGTTCTGAGTGGAGGAACTTATAATTAATGATATTAAAACGGAACACGTGGTTTGGATGAGAGAAAAAAATCAAGCTTTATTAACTAAAGGAAACTATAAGCAAAATATCAAACTATCCCACATGAACACAGTAAAATTGTAAAACTATATAATGGGGGGTTGCAGATGGCGAAAACGAGGGATACAATGGCTACAATGTTATATAAACAATCTTAGCAATTCCCTTAAATCACCACCCCCCCTTAACTCCTGCTAGGTTGCCTTGTTGAGGAGTCAGAAACTCTGCTCACATGTGGTCCAGCGAAGAGAGAGAGAGAGAGAGAGAGAGAGAGGCTCACCTATGGTCCCAGGAAGTCAAGAGAGTCAAGCGAGCGAGCTGGCTTCTCAGCCCTTTCTTTATGCCTGGTGAGCCCCTCCCGTCCTGCCTTGCAAGGGCTGTGTGCAAAATTCCCCACCCAAAAGGGTCCAATAGCAAAAGGGAGATACAGCTGCTCTATTGTCCAGCGCTGGGTGATTTAAAACCCATTCAAATCTTGAACAATTCCCATTCAAGATACAAAAAGTCTCTTCTGCAGTTTCCTTTGTATCCACTCGATATACAAACAAATGCTAATAGCATTCAGTTGCTTTGTAAACAAAGCATTGTCCTTTGTCTTCATTGAACCTTACTTCCAGACACAGAAAGCTGCATTCCAAGCCTCTTTGTCTCGGCCATGTGGTGACTGCCATTTTATCCCTGGAAAATTAAAAGCACATTGCCCAGGGATACTTTAATCAAAAAAATGAATCTTCAGAACTGTAAATTATTGCAAATTCTTACAGTCCACTCCCAGAACCTCCAAGACCTCGTCTCTGAGTTCCACATACCCTGTCTGTCCCCTCTGATAGGCACTAAAGGATTGTGCTATCCAGGGAGAAGGGCATGCATCTTTGCCTGTTCAAGGTCATCACAATCATTGATGGCGGCTATTTCTTCTACCTCCCTGAAATGAACTGAGGGAGCTCCCTTCTCGGAGAGTTTTGGGAGGTGGCTTATCATTGCTCTGAGTTGTTGGGCACCGTGGGGCACCACGAGCTGGTTCATGTGGGGTCCCACATCGCCATTTGTGGCGGTGGCACCGAACCTCTGGTGCCGAGTAGGACACATTGGTGCCGGCTCCGGCTTTACTACCAGGGGTTGTTCTTCCTCCTGCTCCACCTCGGCTACCTCCACTTCAGCCACCCCCTCTTTGGGCCAAACCTCACTGTAGCTCGGCGGCGCTGAGGGTTTAGTGGCTGGTGCCACAACTACTTCACAAGGAATCAGATCTTTGGATTCCTGCAAAAAGTCTAAGTGACTTACTTTTGGGCTTACGAGGCATACCATGCCTTTTGCCATAACCAAGGCCGTACTTAAGTCCTCTATGGTCTTTTGGCAGGGGCCATGGTCTGCGCCCTCAAACCCGTGCTCAAGGGACAGCTTGTAAGCTGCCTTAACCTCCACTACTCTCTCCTCCTGCACTCTTAGCTGTTGTGCGAGGCGAGTGTTTTTCTCCCGTATTCTCGCTTCATATATCTTTGCCTCAGTAACCTGGCATTCCAGGTACTCTATTCTAGCCTGGTGTTGGCTGGCTACAACTTGGCATTCCTGATTCAGCGCGTGAAGCACTGTGATGAGTTTTTCCCCACCCATGGCCTTCTCCTCTATCTCTGCTGCCTGGGTTGTGATCTTGGCTGCCTGTGCTGCAACGACTCTGTCCAAAATCTGGACTTGTTTCTTGTAACACATCAGCCACATTGCCTTTTCCACTGACTTCTTATGCTCTTTGCTCTCTGTCCACCTGATGGCTGCATCTACAGGATGCCCATCCAGTAAGAGATCGGAAATCCACTGCTTAGTGAGATTTACCTTACCAAAGACATAATCCGCTATCCTCTCATCCATAACATTTCGACCATTCAAACCTGGGTCTAATACATTACAATCCTGCTGCCCGTGTCCTGCCGCAATCGCCACTTTCTGTAAGGGGTTTTAGATCGCAGAGGTTTCTCTCTCTAGAGGCCTCCCTCTCTTGCACAGTAAAACCTTGAGTGGTTCGACCCACTCACCCCTTAGGTTCTAGACACTGGACTTGGAGGCAGGAACTATAATGTAGAGAAGACTCGATAGGCCAGGTTTAATGGAAACGAATTGAAATTTTATTGCATAGAGAAAAACAAATCAAATGCAAGTCAATAAAAGGTACATGGGAGGGAAAAACAAATTCATAATACATTACTAACTGAGATAGATACAGGCTTATTATACTTTACAAAGGTCATCATGAAATGAGGAAACACACGGAACATCGAGGGACAACAACTCATAATTAATTATCCCCTGAAATGTCCACCCCCTAAACCTATCCAGATTGGATTATGAGGGGCCAGAAACATGCTCACCAATCCAGTTAGGAACTGCAAGATTTTGAAAGGTCTGCGTTTTGATCCTCTCAGGCGTCCTGTCTCCACGTGGTCGTTGGGCTGTAGGAGCAGTGGGCTGCTCAGGCTGATGGCTCCTCCACTTCGGCAAGACGAGCGGACCCTCATCCCGTTCACAGCTCGTTTTCTTCTGTGCTCCAGTACACGATGTGGTAGGGCGTTTTGTCCTCCTTCTTCCCCTCGACTTTCACCTCATTTTGCAGCGGCCCCGGGGTTTTTGGTCGATGATCTCCCGACGAAGACCCCGGAGGCAGAACTCAAACTTGAACCACCTTCTGACTCGGGAATGGCCGAGGTGTTCCCGCTACTGATTCTCTCTCTGGCTATGAGGTTTTAGCGTGCTCATCTTCCAGAAGCATCTACCAGCTTCCTCATGGATCTCCCCAGTGTCATCGGCTATCTGGGTGCTCAATTCTTCAAACAGCAGCCCAACCTGATGCTCAATTCGTAGCCCACTATCTTTTCTCCGGGATCCCCAATTATACTTCTCAATCGAGGCGTTATCTCCCGCCTAGATCAAGGTTAGTCTTTGTTTAATTTTTGGCAGGCTGGTATCACAACGGGGTAGTTATTATATTTAAAGTGCTTTCGGGATGGCCGGTGATGGCCATCTCTGGTCTGGAATGGCCTTATATTGTTTTGAATGTCTTCTTGATGTCTTTAATGGGTCTTTGATGCTCCCCCACTGAATATAAAACTGTTTCCCTTTGTCTGGGTAAACATTTAGATGGCCTTTATCTACAGGCCGATCTGACTGGGTCTGCATCCAATCCATATGTATAGGGTTCTGTCTGGTTTTGTTTTCTCCGAAACGGCCTTCCATAACTTACTTTGGGCTGAATCCACAAAGGCTGTCTGGGGGCTGCAGGAACCATTTTAAAAGTGTCCAAAAAGCTGGTCATGGGGTCTGGTGGCCATTTTGTATGCCCTTTTTCCTGGGCTTCTTTTAAAACAGTCCTTAAAAGTAAAGGCCTCTTCTGCCAAGGGACCCCTATCTGACAATATTAATTTTGCGGATCTTACACTATCCTTGATTAATCCGTGTCTTTCTAAATGAAGGTTTATCCTGTCCTTCAGAATTCTTTCCGATAATTTTCCCACCACCTAGGTTAGGCTGACTGGCCTGTAATTATTCGGTCTATCCTTTCCTCCCTTTTTACACAAAGGTACCACATTAGCAGTCCTCCAGTCCTCCTGCACCACACCTGAAGCCAGAGAGGATTGGAAGATAATAGTCAGGGCCTTTGCTATTTCCTCTTTTGCTTTGCTTAACAGCCTGGGATACATTTCATCCGAACCTGGGGATTTATCCACTTTTAAAGCTGCTAAACCCCTTAATAGTCAATCTCATTCTCCTGTGCCTCTCATCACATCCCCATCACTCTGCCTCCCCTACCCTACTCCTGCACATCCATACTCACACCAACTTACCTTGCACCTCCACCATCCCTCTCTATCTACATTATCACATCCCCATCACTCTGCCTCCCCTACCCTACTCCTGCACATCCATACTCACACCAACTTACCTTGCACCTCCACCATCCCTCTCTATCTACTTTATCACATCCCCATCACTCTGCCTCCCCTACCCTACTCCTGCACATCCATACTCACACCAACCTACCTTGCACCTCCACCATCCCTCTCTATCTACATTATCACATCCCCATCACTCTGCCTCCCCTACCCTGCCCCTGCACATCCATACTCACACCAACCTACCTTGCACCTCCACCATCCCTCTCTATCTACATTATCACATCCCCATCACTCTGCCTCCCCTACCCTGCTCCTGCACATCCATACTCACACCAACTTACCTTGCACCTCCACCATCCCTCTCTATCTACATTATCATATCACCATCACTCTGCCTCCCCTACCCTACTCCTGCACATCCATACTCACACCAACTTACCTTGCACCTCCACCATCCCTCTCTATCTACATTATCACATCCCCATCACTCTGCCTCCCCTACCCTACTCCTGCACATCCATACTCACACCAACCTACCATGCACCTCCACCATCCCTCTCTATCTACATTATCACATCCCCATCACTCTGCCTCCCCTACCCTACTCCTGCACATCCATACTCACACCAACTTACCTTGCACCTCCACCATCCCTCTCTATCTACATTATCACATCCCCATCACTCTGCCTCCCCTACCCTGCCCCTGCACATCCATACTCACACCAACCTACCTTGCACCTCCACCATCCCTCTCTATCTACATTATCACATCCCCATCACTCTGCCTCCCCTACCCTGCTCCTGCACATCCATACTCACACCAACTTACCTTGCACCTCCACCATCCCTCTCTATCTACATTATCACATCCCCATCACTCTGCCTCCCCTACCCTACTCCTGCACATCCATACTCACACCAACTTACCTTGCACCTCCACCATCCCTCTCTATCTACATTATCACATCCCCATCACTCTGCCTCCCCTACCCTACTCCTGCACATCCATACTCACACCAACCTACCTTGCACCTCCACCATCCCTCTCTATCTACATTATCACATCCCCATCACTCTGCCTCCCCTACCCTGCCCCTGCACATCCATACTCACACCAACCTACCTTGCACCTCCACCATCCCTCTCTATCTACATTATCACATCCCCATCACTCTGCCTCCCCTACCCTACTCCTGCACATCCATACTCACACCAACCTACCTTGCACCTCCACCATCCCTCTCTATCTACATTATCACATCCCCATCACTCTGCCTCCCCTACCCTGCTCCTGCACATCCATACTCACACCAACTTACCTTGCACCTCCACCATCCCTCTCTATCTACATTATCATATCACCATCACTCTGCCTCCCCTACCCTACTCCTGCACATCCATACTCACACCAACTTACCTTGCACCTCCACCATCCCTCTCTATCTACATTATCACATCCCCATCACTCTGCCTCCCCTACCCTGCCCCTGCACATCCATACTCACACCAACCTACCTTGCACCTCCACCATCCCTCTCTATCTACATTATCACATCCCCATCACTCTGCCTCCCCTACCCTACTCCTGCACATCCATACTCACACCAACTTACCTTGCACCTCCACCATCCCTCTCTATCTACATTATCACATCCCCATCACTCTGCCTCCCCTACCCTGCTCCTGCACATCCATACTCACACCAACTTACCTTGCACCTCCACCATCCCTCTCTATCTACATTATCATATCACCATCACTCTGCCTCCCCTACCCTGCTCCTGCACATCCATACTCACACCAACTTACCTTGCACCTCCACCATCCCTCTCTATCTACATTATCACATCCCCATCACTCTGCCTCCCCTACCCTACTCCTGCACATCCATACTCACACCAACCTACCATGCACCTCCACCATCCCTCTCTATCTACATTATCACATCCCCATCTCACTAGCCACCCCTCACACTCACCCTGATCCTAGTGCAATCATTCCAACTAACACAAGGGTAGGCACTTGGGTGTTTTATGCAATGTTCATGTAAAATTTTGGTTAATGTGGTGTCATACACTGAAACATTTATTTTCAACAGTTTGTGTTCTTAGACAGATTTGTGTGCACCTTAGACAGATTTGTATGAGAAGAGATTTTGTAAACTAGGCCTGTATTCTCTTGAATTCAGAAGAATGAGAGGGGATCACATTGAAGCATACAAAATTATTACGGGGCTTATAGGGTGGATACTGGGAGAATGTTTCCCTTGGCTGGGGAGTATAGTTAAAGGTTAGGCCATTCAGACTGAGATGAGAAGACATTTCTTCACACAGAGGGTGGTGAATCTTTTGAATTCTCTATCCCAGAGGGCTGTGGATGCTTAGTCATTGGGTATATTCAAAACAGAAGCCGATAGGTTTCTGACTAGTAAAGGCATCAAGGGATATGGCGATAGGGCCGGTGAATGGAGCTGAGGTAGAAGGCCTGCCATGATCTGATTGAATGGTGGAGCAGGCTTGAAGGGCCGAATGGCCTACTCCTGCTCCTATTTCTTATGTTCTTATGTTCGTTGGAAGTGACTTAGTGAGTTGCAGTGAATGGTGAGAAATAATGGTACCCTCTGCAATGGTGATGACTGTGAAGCAAATGGCTTGGGCATTGTAGGGATGCTTTGTGGTGTTGGTGTGAGTGGTGCCAACCTGGCACATCATGTGGCAGCCAGGGTGTACAGTGTCAAGTGAAGTAAATCTGGCCATGGTGAGCCCATCCCTGGTCTCCTGGGCAGCAATGTCGGGTGCTGATGCCCTGTGTCCTGAGCAGCATCAGGTGATTGCGGTGAAGTTTGGTGTTGTTATTGGTGCTGCTGGTGTGCCTGGTGCTGCTGGTGATGGGGCTGATCGTGGTGGGATTCGGAGGACCAAGAGTATAAAGTGCACCCATGCTGATGGAATAAATGGCACGTGAAGTAGAGATAACAGAAGCAGTCGGTGAATGGTGTGAGGCAATGAGCAATGATCCCTCTAAGGCCCGCACGTGTGCAGCAATTTGTAAGGTCCCGCGCAGTCAAATTCCCAGGGCAGGGCCCAATGGCCAGAGAGTGAGCCAGCAGAGAGTGAGTGACACTGTGTCACTGGGGGCGGGGCGGGGGGAGAGTTTCATATGATTACAGCTCTTACACAGTGTGCTCAGTTTGTGTGGATTGGAGGAGGTGAGCAGTCTTAGTGCCAATGGCAGGGTGGGAGTCATTGGGTGTCGATTGGAGGAGGTGAGTCAGCTCTGTGCCAATGGCAGGGTAGGATTCAGTGTGTTTCGATTGGAGGAGTTGAGCAGGTCCTGGGCCAATGGCAGTGTAGGAGTCAGTGTGTGTGGATTGGAGGAAGTGAGTAGGCTCTGGGCCAATGACAGTGTAGGAGACAGTGTGTGTGGATTAGACGAGGTGAGCAGGCTCTGGGCCAATGGCAGGGTGGGAGTCATTGTGTGTGGATTGGAGGAGGGGAACATATTGTGGCCAATGGCGATTTAGGTGTCAGTATGTGTGGATTGGTGGAAGATAGTGAACCACCAGCTGACCAGCCCGTCCCTCAGCCTCCCAATGGCAGTGACACGCCAGAGGAGGAGGAAGAGGAAGCTGGAGCCTTACTGCCCGCATCTCCTGATGGTGACACTTCCGAAACTGGGTCCACGTGTTCACTGGAGGGGAGCAGGGGGTTTGGATCTGATGTGGGTGAAGTTCCGTGACCCAGCGGGCTGCATCAATGCCATGGGGGAAGGGAAGCTCGGGGGCCATCTCCCCAGAGGTGAGTGCACACACGAGTTATGCTGCACAGGACTCGGATGAGGACCTCGACATCGTGGCCATGAGTATGCAGGCGATGAGCATGCACACTGAGCTCATGGGTGCAATGACAAGGGTGCCCGACAGCATGGATGCACTGGCTAGGAGCAAGGAGGAGTCCGGAGCCAGCAGAGCTGTCATCCATGTGCAAACCCTCGACTCCATCCTTGCCTCATTGCAGAGGATAGTTGAATTGCAGAGAGACCATGGGGACCCAGAGCCCATGTCACGTGTAATGGGTGAGGTGGCAGGATCTATTGCACCACAGGCAGAGGCAACGCAATGGCTTAGTGCTGGAATTGAGTCATTGGCTGGTGCCATCCGATCTCAGAGTGCTCTCATGCAGTCTCAGATTGATGCCACCCAAGCGCTGACTGCTGCCATCATTGCTGGGTCGCCCACAGTCCACCGGGGATCTCACGGTGCCGCAGCAGGCCAGCAATCTGTGCTCAAGCAGATTGCTCCAGATGCTGTGGTTCTGCCCTGGGGGCATGCCAGTGTGTCGGTCAAGCAGGAAGGTGCTGTCCTCTCTCAGGATGACTGCATTCCTGCTCCCAGCACTGCCACTTCGCCATTGCACTTTCTACAGCCTGTAACCCAGCCAGCCCAGACTGCTGCCAGCCATGCTGAGTTGGTGCAGTCTGTAGCTGGACCCTCCAGGCCCAGAGCTGATCGTGGGTGTAGGGGACCATCTTTTACCTGGCTTACGGTAATTTACCTGGTCAGCAGCCCTTGCCTGCACTGTGACCAATTCCAATCTTTTACCTGGTTTACGGTAATTTACCTGGTCAGACAGCTTTTGCAGTGCACTATAAACCATTTTCCGACAAACGGTTTCGAATCGCTAAACCCCACCTTCCAGTTCTGACTGGAGGAACTTATAATTAATGATATATTAAAACGGACAAAATGGTCTGGATGTGAGAAAATCAACTTTATTAACTAAAGAAAACTACACCACACGATCAAAGCAATAAAGAAACTACACCACATGATTTTAGTACAACAGTTAAAATTGCTTAACAGGGGAAGGCAGACGACAAAAAGGAGGGATAAATGGCACTACACCACACGATTTCAGTACAATAGTTAAAATTGCTTAACAGGGGAAGGCAGACAGTAAAAACGAGGGATAAATGGCTACAATGTAAGTCTTACAATCTTAGCAATTTCCCTTAAATTACCACCCCTCTAACTCCTTACTAGATTGCCTTGCTGAGAAGTCAGAAACCTGCTCACCTATGGTCCAAAGAGAGAGAAGAGCTCACCTGCAGTCCAAGGAAAAAGAGAGCGATGCTTCTGAGAAGCTATCTTTATATCCTGTGAGCTCCTGCTGTTTTGGCGCTGAAAAGGTCTGTGTGCAAATTCGCGCCGAAAAGTTCGAATACACAAGAGAAAGGTCCTGATTGGCTGATTCAAACGGGCTATTTCCCAGTGGCCAAACTGCATCCTTTGTCTGGAATGGGTTTCGAATAAAGGTTGTGGTGGTTTGAATTTGTCTTCATTCTGGGGTCGAAATGTTCCCGCCCACATCCGGAGTTCATCTGGCTTAAACAAAAGGGACCCAACTGCCCTATTGTCTGAGTAATGGGTGATTCAAACCCATTTATTCCTTTACATAGTCTAAAAAAATAAAATCTTCCATAGTTTAGGTGTGTCTCAATTGTGTGCTGGACTTTGAATGGAGTTGGATTACTATGTAAACAGAAGCCCCTTTGTCCTGCGGTCACCAAAACTGCAGTCTGAAGTGGATAATCCTTTATGTCAACATCCTGAACAAACATTACCTCTATACTCAAGAGTACATTTTTTAAATAAAATGTGCTGTCTTAAAGTGTGCGAATTTTTCCATGAAGTTCCTTGATTCCAGTGTTGTCCACGTGCTGCCCATCTCAATGCAGCCTTTTGCGGTTCTGGGCATGTTTTAAAACATTGTCCACCCAGAGACAATTTAAAATCACGCACAGTCTCCGTCCACGATGTGGATTAATAACTCCAGTATCTTTGGGGCTCAGGGATTTTGCGAACCCGTACATTCCTTCCTTTGGATACTTCCAACTTGCTTGTAGTATCCACTTGAAGAAAGTGAGCAACATTTTCTGACCACCGGCAAACAACCATCCCCTGTATTTACCTATAGCTACCTGCCACTGATCCCCCGATCCGTCTATTCCCCTCAAATCCAAGAAAAACCGTGGTACGTTAGGCATTTACAGATACTTCAACTACAAAATGTTACAACAAGGGGTCTCATACCCCTGCACCTCTTGTTACATTATAACATATTACAAAATGTTGCAATCTTGGTTATACAATGTAATCAAAATTATTCCAAGTACGGAGAGGGTCCTTCACCTCTGCACCACTTGGAATTGTAAAACAAGATACAAAAATCTCCATTAAACATTTGAAACAAAATGCTGAAACATTTGAAACAAAATGCTGAAATAAACCCCGACCATCACGTGCCAATGATGGGTCGCGAAATTCGAGTGGGTATTGCTCCTCCCACCCGGGCAGTAAATGTTCCTTCCACCCCCCTTTAATGGTCTTAAACTTATAAAACATACAGAATGGATTTTTCAGAACAGTCTGCTCCACCAGCCTTGAGCCATTCCCTTGTCCCTTTGTGGAGGCGGGGTACCCCTCATGTTTCACAGGCCAAGACCGGGGAGTATGGGATCGCGACTCCCAGTCCGTCCCCCTCCCGTCTTCCCTCAACTGGCTGCAGAAAATGATGGGTGCCTGTGTGGCGGCTCTCACTGGCCCTACACTCAAACTTGGATCCCAGATCCGGCCACCCACTCATCCTCCCCAGCCACACTTACACTCTGACTTTGCCCATGGGCCCCTGGGTGAGTTCCTCCCTTCCCCAAACGCACCCACGTGACTCTTGGGTCTCCCCCTCCCCTTTACAATCTTTCCCAGGCCATCACCACCCACTCCCGGGGAACGCGTCCCTATCTGACAAGGCGCCTGTGCTTCCCCACCATGACTCATCAATAGCGAGGTCTCCCGCAAGTGAACTTCGGTCAGGATAGTGCTGGGTTGGGGGCTGTGCCCCACCCAGCTGGGGCCATCTCTTCCGCGTAGGATGAGTAGGCAGGTTCCTCCGGACTCTGTCCGGTTTCTCCCGAAGGTCGCTGCTGGGTCTCCTCTTGGATCTGTCCAGTGGCGAGGTGATCCCCAACATTCTGTATCCATATCTTCATTCGATGCCCAGCTTGGACTGGGCGAACAGGGCTGCTCCTCGGTCCACTCTCCTGTAAAAAAAACTTAAAAGGACATGCAGCCAGGTCTCTCACTGACCTGCTGCCTTAGGTGGAGACATGGCCGGGTCCCTCGACCTCGGACCAAAATACAAGCATTTGGCACACTTATAAACTTAAACTTTAAAGCTACTAGTTATATCAAAACTTAACATTTAAACACCTTAACAACAAGCTATAAACATTGGTTACTTAACACAAAGCTATAATACAAATGCCGCCCATCTCCGGATGGCCAGGCTAATCTCTGGTGTCACTGTCGCAGATTACTGCTGCCTGCAGCGAAGCTGGACAGCCTCTTGCTTCTTGTCCCTGGCAGCTTATGGCTGCTGACTGGGGACCTCTGCCCTTTGGCTACTCCCTGGTTTGGGAGACCGCCCTACTCCACTGTAAAATGGGTGACCATGCTTTCTTGGGCTGGGGCACCCGAAGAGACCTTCTGAGGGGCGTCTCTGTGGGGGGAACTTTGGCTGACGGACTCTGAGCCTGGGTCACAGCCCTAGCTGGCTGGGAACCTTCTCCCCCTGGTGCAAACAGCCCAGACTGTATAATATAGCTGGCAGCCTGCCGGTACTCTGGGTTTGTCTCCTTTTTCCTACCCACTCCGGTACTGGGGGCAGGTATCCTCTCACCACCCACTGCTGATGTCTGAAAATCTTCCTCTCCAGGTCCAAAACCTGGTACCTGCTCCCCTGCAAGAGGAATTGCTAACCCTTCCTCCCCAGAGTCCCACACCATAGGGGGAACCACTCTAGAAGCGGGCTGGAAAGCTTGTCCCTTTAAGCAGGCGACTGCGCCTGCACAGACCTCCTCCCCGGAGTCCCTCGGCAGAGGCTGTGAAGACTCTGTCTTCAAACAGGCAACTGCGCCTGCGCAAACCTCCTCCCCAGAGTCCCACGGCAGAGGCTGTGAAGCCTCTGTCTTCAAGCAGGCGACTGCGCCTGCGCAGGAAAACCGAAGAGGAGCCGCTGTGTTCCTGCAGGCAACTGCGCCTGCATGAACAATCTCTTTGAAAAGGGTAGGAAGAACCACAGGACTTCCAAGCAGGCTACTGCGCCTGTGCGTATAGACTGAGAAGCAGGGACATTTAAACGGCCGACTGCGCCTGGCCTCACAGTGAACAGGAGCCACTGGGGGTTCCAAGTTCATGACTGCGCCTGCGCGAACCCGGTGTTGGGAAACCTCTCCCCTCAGGCGCGCGACTGCACCTACGCGAACCTGGTGTTGAGAAACCTCTCCCCTCAGGCGCGCGACTGTGCCTGCGTGAACCTCCTGTTCAAAAGACTGGGGAATTCCTGTCTCCAGACCAGCGACTGCGCATGCATGGGCAGTCTTTTCTGTGAATGAACTGGCAGCAGCCTGCTGATTTCTACTCTCAGGCTGCTGTTTCTCTGTTTCTGAGCCAAATAACTGGTGCAAATTTAAACTTTGACCAAAACTTAGGCCCCACTGTGGCGCGGAAGTGTCCCAATTGGTGGGCCGGACAACTTTTCCCTTGGAACAAGCCACAGTGCCTGTCTTTACAGCCTGTGAACTTGAATTGTATGGACAGATTTATATAATTTACCTGATTTTCCCTGTGTCCCATCCCTGCCTGTAATCGCTGCCACTGGCCCAGACGCATATGGGTCCCAGAAAGCGCCTGCACGTGCATTCTCCTTGAGCAGCCTATTGGCCAGTCATTGTGGGGAGGCAGAGGTGGGCGAGGGGGCTGCAGCACCACTGATGGCTGCTACCTTTCCCTGATTGGCCCTGAGGAAAGATTTTATCGACTCCAAGACGGACTCGACTGTATCGGGAGGAGTTTCTGTCTCTGCCTTCTGAGTTAGGGCTGCAGGGGTCCTGGCTTTATCGTCTCTCCCAGGCTTTTTACAATCCCTGCACCAATGGCCCTCCTCCCTGCACCTGTAACAAGTGACCTTGTTCTGGGAGGGACGGCTCCGCTCCTGGTGCCACTCTTTCTTATATTGAGCCCCAGTTTTAACCTCGTGGACCTTACCCTTTTGCTGGGGGGTCCCACTATTCCTACCATTCCTATATGTTACCGTGAGCTGCCGGATTACAGTCTCTTCGGTTGCTAGGGGGTCTCGGGGGTCAAACCAAGTATCAGCCTTTGCTTTTATCTGGGGCAGGCAATTGAACACCAGGCAACAAAGCCATTGGGTCCGCTGCCGCTGGTTCAGGTGTGCCCTATCTTGTCCCCCTGTACACGCGCTGTTGTAGGCTGGCCACAGCTTGTCTGCAAATGCCTGTGGGGTCTCCCCTTCCTTCTGCAGTGTTTTCCCTATGCGAGCGAACGGATTGCCGTTGTTCACACCCATGGCTTCCAGTATTTCCTCCTTTAGGTCCTCAGAACCCTTCTGCCCTCTCTTAGCCTCATCTGAAAGGGTCTGATAGAGAGTACTATCTATAGAGAAAAGCAACATTTTGGCTTTCTCTTCCTCATCACAGCCATTAACACAGGCTGCCTGTTCTATCCCTTGGAAGTGCACTGAGGGGTCTCCATTTTTGGAGAGCAGGGGAATATGTTTCACCAGGCCTCTGAGCTGTGGGGTATCATAGGCTACCAGATAGGTATGCTTAACAGCCCCTGGGTCATTATCGTTCGCGGGCGGATCATACCATCCATTGTCGGAGGGGTTCACTGGTCCTGGTCCCCCACCTGCCTAGCGGGACCTGCTGGCGTTCTTCTACCACCCCTTCTGTTTGCCAGAGCTCCTCAAAACTCAGAGCTGTGGGCTGCTGTCGTGGGATCTCTAATTCCCTAGCCAGCTTTTCCCTGGGTGTTGCCTGTGGGGCTGTTTTGCTTAGGTTGCCAGTAAAATCCGGCTGACCTGCCTTCAGGCTGAGCAGACAAATCATCCCCTTTGCTCTTTTTAAAGCCATGTTATGGCTTTCTGTCTCTGCCCTACAGGGGCCATGATCTGCTTCTTCAAACCTTTGGTCACAGGCCAGCTTATAAGCTGCCTTTACCTCCCTAACCATTTCCTCCTGCTCTGTTACTTCTGAGGTGAGGCGGGCATTCTCTTCCCGCAGTCTCATTTCGTTACTCCTTGCTTCTGTAAATTGGCAATTTAGGAAATCTATCTTGTGCCTCGCATGGCTTTTGCCCTCGCTAGCTTCTTAGGTGAGGTGTGCGTTTTCCTCCTGTAGCCTCATCTCACTGTCCCTAGCCTCTGTGACTTCCTGCACAAGGTGCTCTATCTCTGCCTGGCATTTTGTGACCTCCAGTGTGAGGCATGCATTTTCTTCCCGCACCCTCATCCCACTATCTCTGGCCTCATCTACCTCCGCCTGGCATTTTCCAAACTCGGACTCCCAATTCTTGGCCTCTTTAACCTGGCCTCCTATACTATAATAGGTCAGCTTACACACTGCCGCTACCTTCCGCAGGACTGCCCACAGACTGAGAACAAGAAAAGCATTAGCTGATGCTTTCTCCAGATCCAGACAACTTATCATATCAAAAACTGCCTCCAGTCCTGCCGCTGTTGCCAATTTGTAGGGGGGCATCTTTTACCTGGTTTATGGTAATTTACCTGGTCAGCAGCTGTTGCCTGCACTGTGACCAATTCCAATCTTTTACCTGGTTTACGGTAATTTACCTGGTCAGACATCTTTTGCAGTGCGCTGTAAACCAATTTCCAAACAGCAGTTTTGAATCGCTAAACCCCACCTTCCAGTTCTGACTGGAGGAACTTATAATTAATGATATATTAAAACAGACAAAATGGTCTGGATGTGAGAAAATCAACTTTATTAACTAAAGAAAACTACACCACACGATCAAAGCAATAAAGAAACTACACCACATGATTTTAGTACAACAGTTAAAATTGCTTAACAGGGGAAGGCAGATGGCAAAAATGAGGGATAAATGGCACTACACCAGACGATTTAAGTACAACAGTTAAAATTGCTTAACAGGGGAAGGCAGACGGCAAAAACGAGGGATAAATGGCTACAATGTAAGTCTTACACTCTTGGCAATTTCCCTTGAATTACCACCCCTCTAACTCCTTACTAGATTGCCTTGCTGAGGAGTCAGAAACCTGCTCACCTGTGGTCCAAAGAGAGAGAGAAGAGCTCATCTGCAGTCCAAGGAATAAGCGAGAGATGCTTCTGAGAAGCTATCTTTATATCCTGTGAGCTCCTGCTGTTTTGGCGCTGAAAAGGTCTGTGTGCAAATTCGCGCCAAAAAGTTCGAATACACAAGAGAAAGGTCCTGATTGGTTGATTCAAACGGGTTATTTCCCAGTGGCCAAACTGCTTCCTTTGTCTGTAATGGGTTTCCAATAAAGCTTGTGGTGGTTTGAATTTGTCTTCATTCTGGGGCCAAAATGTTCCCGCCCACATCCGGAGTTCATCTGGCTAAAACAAAAGGGACCCAACTGCCCTATTGTCTGAGTAATGGGTGATTCAAACCCATTCATTCCTTTTCTTAGTCTAAAAAAAAATCTCTTTCGTAATTTAGGTGTGTCTCAATTGTGTGCTGGACTTTGAATGGAGTTGGATTACTATGTAAACAGAAGCCCCTTTGTCCTGCGGTCACCAAAACTGCAGTCTCAAGTGGCTAATCCCTTATGTCAACATCCTGAACAAACATTGTCTCTGTAGGGAAGGGAAACTCCCTTTTTTTGATTGACAGAATCTGACTGCCACTGCTTGATCCTCCCACTTTTCAGAGACATCCATGAGCTGCTACGAAGCCTTTTATCCTTGGCCATGCATTTCTGACGGCCATTTTTAAACCCCTGCAATTTACACAGTTCAAAACTCAAGAGTACATTTTTTAAATAAAATGTGCTGTCTTAAAGTGTGCGAATTTTTCCACGATGTTCCTTGATTCCAGTGTTGTCCACGTGCTGCCCATCTCAATGCAGCCTTTTGTGGTTCTGGACACATTTTAAAACATTGTCCAACCCAGAGACAAGTTAAAATCACACACAGTCTCCGTCCACGATGTGGATTAATAACTCCAGTATCTTCGGGGCTGAGGGATTTTGCGAACCCCTACACGGGTGTCCTTCAAGGCCATCTGCAGCCTCTGGATCCAACATTCAGCAGCCTTCTGCCAGCCTTGCTGCAGCCACTGGGGCCACATTAAGGAGGAGCAGTAGGGTGGGAAGGGGGGAAGTGCGCAGTGGATGAAGATCACCCTCGAATGCCGAAAAGTAAAAATTATACAATAAATGGGGGGAATGTTGGTGACAAAGTTTGATGTTCATCTTAATATATTTGTGAAATAATACAACTCACTATGCACTTGTTTCGAGAATAAAGAAAGGCTTTAATCAACTTGTTTCAAAACATGGAGGTCTAGTTATCTTTCACTAGTCCCTGTTTACAAAATGTCCTGGGAAAGCTGGGCCCACGCCCGAGTATTTATACTCCTTGGACGGCGCCACGAGCTGGCCGTCCAGTGTTATTTCATGAGTCTTTCTTCATGGATCATAAGATTCAAAACAATTTGTTTACTGTGTTGACGCTTATCTCGAAGTTGTAAGAATGAGTTTTGTTTGTTTATGAATTGTTCTGTTTGTTTCTAATTGTTTGTCCTGAATAAATAAGACACAGTTGTCATATAAATAAAACATTTTATTGTCACTTTACAACTTTGCTGATTTGACTCATTGGAGCTTTGCCCAGCAATAGGGGCAGCGGGATGCTTGCGATGATGTGCTTCCTCATCCCAGAAGCCATCTTCTCTGTCATTCGTTAGAAGCGGTGTCTTATCAGGTGTTCACAGATGGCCCTTGCAGAGGCAAGTTTGAGCGCCTCCCTCCCACATTGGTGCTGCTCATCCTCCTCTTCATCCTCCTCCACCTCCTCCTCCTCCTCCTCTTCCTCCTCCTGAGGTTGTTCACCAATTACTGGTGGCAATGGCTGGGTCCTCAGAATTGCAAGGTTGTGAGGCATGCAGCACACAACAATGAAAAGTGAGACTCGATCGGGAGAGTACTGCAGGGCTCCTCCAGAGTGGTCCAGACACCAGAACTGTTGCTTCAACATGCCGATCGTCTACTCAATGAGGTTCCTGGTGGGGCTATGGCTCTCATGGTATGCGAGCTCAGCAGGAGTGTTGGGGTTATGGAGCGGTGTCTTTAGCCAAGTGCAGAGTGGATAACACTTGTCCCCAAGGAGCCATCTGAGAGGTTGACGCAGTGGTTGGAAGAAGCCTGGGACATAAGTCTGGCGCAGGATGAAAGCATCGTGGCTGCTGCCAGGATAGTGGGCATTGACGGTGAGGATGCGCTGTCTGTGGTCGCACACCAACTGCACGTTCAGAGAGTGAAAGCCCTTGTGGTTGCGGAACACCTCTGCATTTTCACAATGTTTATCCTGGATCATGGGGAAAGAGATGTACTCCCTTCTCCTTTTGTACAGAGCATTTGTGACCTCCCGGATGCAGCAATGGATAGTGAACTGGGAGATATTCACTATGTTCCCTTTTGAACCCTGGAAGGAGCCACTGGCGTAGAAATTCAGAGTCACCGTCACCTTCACTGCCACCAACAGAGACATCCTGATCCTGAGCTGTGGCTGCAGCCCTGGTTGCAGCAGATGGTAGAACTCAGTGACCACCTCCTTGCTGAAGCACAGCCTGCACAAACACTGCTCCTCAGACAAATGAATGTATGAGAATTTGTAAGATTCGAAATTTTCCGTAATTTAATCACGCAACAAAACAGGGTTAATAAGACAGTTTATTGACCAAGAGAAAGCTTGTACAGAAAAGCCTTTGATAAAAAGGGCATACAAAATGGCCGCCGGACCTCTTGATCAGTTTCTGGGACCATTTGATTTCTGTTACTGCAAGCCAGACAGGTTTGTGGATTGAGGACAGTAAGCCCGCGAAAGCCAGTATCGGGAAACCGAAACTCAGGGAACTGAGCATACATATTAATTGGATTCTAAGTACAAGACAGTTTCAGGTAACAGGATGGGGCCCATCAAGAAATAGGCGGACAATTGAATGAACACTTAAACCCATTTACTGCACAAAGGAAAGACCGTTTAACAGCCATCAAGGGCAATCTCCAGACCGATCAATATACGAACCGAGTTACGGTGACAAAGTAAAAGACATTATCGGCCAGGAAGGCCAGTTAAGCTATCACCGGCTCCTGTTACAAGACAAAGCGCCCCTGCAGAGATTTCTGCCCGCCAAAAATATTACAAAGACAGGACTATGATTTGGCAGGAGATAAGACTGTCCCAAAAAGGTATAACTGTGGATTGAAAGGTCCATCAGTACACTTCTTCTAGGATTCAAGCTTCGGGAGGGATACGATACGGATTCGATTCAGGAAGCTTCACCTCGGGTTTTCATTTCTTCAACGCACCGGGACAGACTTTCCGGTTAAGACAGCACTTCGGTTTCGGGACGTGGTCGATGTTCGGCCAGGCAAGGCTCGGCCATGACGAGAAGATGACGAGGGTGGCCCGGGTACTTTTGTCGGGAGATCATCGACGACCCAGGCCGAAGAAGAAGACACCCTCAGGAAAACCGACGATCCAGGCCGGAGAAAAAGGACACTCCGGGCCTAGCACTCCCGGGCCTCAACATCCCATTCTCAGCTTTCCAGTAATGGACTTTCACATGTGTATCCGGTTCTTCAACAACTTTTAACAGATTCAGTCATGACGAGCGCTCATCGGGACTGTATCTGCCGCCTGAGAGAAAAACAAGCTGCGCCAGAAGTTTCCAAATCCACGTGACGACGGAAAGCTGTGCCAAAAGGGCTGCGAACCCCTCTTTTGTGAATCTGAAAGTGATGAGCATGATTCCGAGTTCCTCAAGTCGAAACTTAGTCTAGGTCTAGGGGAGGGGGTAAGGGTAATCGTAATGTGTTTCCCCTTTTACGATGTGCCGTGTGTTCCCCATTTCCATAGAGTTAAGTTTATAGATATGTGTATGCTTGTAGTTACATTAATCTGTGCTTATGACATGTATTTCTTAATGCTGCAAACTGTTTAATAATAAAAGCATCCATTTCGCGCTATTCAACCTGGTCTATTGAGTTTTTCTCTGCACTACAGTTCCCTGCACCTAAGTCCAAGGTCTAGAACTGTAGGGGAGAGTGGGTCGAACCACTCAAGGGTAATTATTGCACGAAGCCTGGTAGGAGACCAGAACGAACAAGAGAAACCCCCTACAAATTGCTCCTGGAATACACTGGCAGGGTAAGGTCTCCTGTACAGAGGCCTGTTGGCCCTGCTCCCTCGGACCACATTTGCCACTCTATCTCTGCACCTCCGCTGCCTCCGAAGGTGAAGCTGGAGGATGATGCCCCAAGTTAGTACAACCCCCATTTAATCTTCTAAATGTGCTAAATATGAAGCTCAGAGAAATAGGAACCTGAAAAGTGTTGCTCAGGACTTGAACTCCTTAGGACAGCATTAAATCTCTCCAGACATCTCTCTCCCACTCAACCTGCGTATGCCAAAACTTTTGCTGACAAGAAAAAGCAGGAAGCGCCCACCTTTAAATAGCGCTCCCCCAGCTCCCAGTCAACTGCAAAATGTCCCCCTCTACCTGTCGTTCCTAGCAGCAGGCACTAAGGCAGGGGGCGAAAATCAATATCTGGTCCAAGGTGCTATGGGGCGTTATGTTGTTGGATGACGTAACGATCTGTGGGCGCAGGAGATCGTGGCAGTTGTGTTTTGCGCCACCGCAAATCGCCAGCTCAATTTCGCGAGCAGCGCTAAAGTCGCCGCGCTCTGGCACTAAGTTACTAGCCCTCGTTAGCGCCCCCCAGAGGCGCTAATGGGAGGCGCTAACCAACCCAATTTTTCCCCCTTGTATCCTCACTCTGGTACTTGCTGTCTAAACCTTCTGCCCCAACTACAGCTCTCCCTACTTTCAAAAGCTTCCTTAAAACCTATCCTCTTAGACATCATCTGCAGCAACCTCCTCGGTAACTCTCCTACTCTTACACACATCAGTTCCCAAATGGGGATGTTTTGCTAGGGTGGTGTATTAATAAATACAAGCTTTGTAAAAGAACAGAAAGAATCCATTGAAAAATATTTAATGGAGAAGTAAATCTTACTGAATGGTTCCTTCATCCTAAATGTAGTAAAGACTGTCTGTGCTTTCACTGGTGTCTGCAGACTTGTCTCTTGTTGCAGTATTTAATACCTGAGAAATGCTGGTTAAAGGCAGCCTGAGAGCAGATATTATAAAGGCCCAGTAATTCCTGTCACAACGCGTGAGTACGGACAGGGTACTCACGCGTGTGCCAGGAGGAATTGCCGGTTTTCAGCATGCACAGCGCATGCGCTGAAAACCGACATTTCCTGTCCTCTGACCCAAGGGGTTAAGAGGCTGAATGCATGCGCGGTATTGGGCAGCGCATGCGGCTTGGATTTCCTGTATTTTTACAGATTTGCGCATGTGTAAAGGGCTCCGGTTTTTACACATTGAAAAACCACACGTAAGTACTTAGTTTTACAGGTAAGTGGTCTTTTAGTACAATTTAGAATTTTTTTTTCCACAGGTTTATTATTTTTAAAGAATCTACAGTAAGGTAAGTTTAGTTTTAGACCCTATTTTTAAAAAATTTATTTTTTTCAAAAATTTGATTAATTGTTTTAAATAGTTTTTTAAAGTTATTCATAGTTAATTTAATTATTGGGATGCTTTTTAAAATTTTATTTAAAGTTTAAGTAGTGTTTTGGGGTGCCGTACTTTTCATGAGTTTGACAGTCTTTACTATCAAACTTATGAATGAAGTTTCCCCTCCCCTGATTGGCTGAACAGTGCTTACCTGATCCCAGCCGGCACATCGCACTAACTACGCCGCTGGGTCAGGTTAGCACAGCGCGCCGACATCAGAACCGGGCCAGTGACAGGAAATCCATTGCGGGCCAGGTTTCAGATGTCGGCGCGCCGGGTAAGTGCACATCGGGGGCTTGCACGCGCGGCAAGCCCCCGACAGGGATTACTGGGCCATTGTATAAAACACTCCAAGTGTGACCATGCACTATTCCTTTCCAGTGTCATGGGCAGGGTGACGGTTAGGATTTCTGTCACAGTTCAAATCCTGGAAAACTTCTGCATATTTCAATTTTGATTTATGAAATGTGGCTGGTCATTTTAACTTTGGTTTGCGCAAACCATGCTCTTTTCCATCAGTTGGAGAGGATACACACCACTGTCTAGTGTGGAACATGTCACTTTATTCTTATGCAAATGCATTTTGACTGCAAAGCAAATGGCTTAACACAGACTGGTCGTTATCTCCTGGAATCCATCAAATTAAGGTAAAATCCCTGGTAATGCGTGAAAATAATTATATTCTGAATTTTACCATAAGCCTTGATGTTATAAAGATAACCATTTATATTTATGGGCATTTTTTGTTCATTCCTTGCTACTACAGTGATCTCTCCCAGTGTGACATCCTCAACAGAACTGCCTTTACATTGTTAGGCTTTTACCAGAAATCTCTCTCATGTTCATCATTAACATCCACTCTTGTAAATTAGCTGTTGTAGGAATTGAGGGGGGTGGTTTGGGGTTATTGCCTCTAGCCAGTCAGAAGTCTCTGAGCTGCTCCAGAGCCCGTGCGGTTTTGAATCGCTCCCCTTTCCTGGTTCTGACTGCCGGACTTATTCAGCAGCGATGCAGACAGAAACGAGACTCGTGGTTGGGTGCAAAACAGACCAGTATTTATTGAAATAAAAAGAAATAAATTGAAAATAATCAATACAACACTCCTATGCTTAATACAGCACTTTTACTTAAATACAGTACACTTATTGTCCACTACAGCACCCTTTTGCTTAGTGCAACACTCCTTTACTTAAATACAGCACTTTACTTCTCACAGCACACTTAGTGTCTACTACAGCACTCTTCTGCTTAGTACAACACTCTTTTACTTAAATACAGCACTTTTAACTAGTGCAGCACACCTTTAATACAGTACACTTTGCTTACTACAGCACCTTTGCTTAGTACAACACACTTAATAGGGGAGGAGAGAATGGACACAACGAGGGAAAATTGACTAAAATCACAATTTAACAATAATTCCCTTTAATTCCCACCCCTAAATAGCTATTTAAGTTGCCTTGTGATGGGTCAGAAAATCTATGCTCACCAGAGAACGCCTGCTCCGTGCCCTTGCGGTCTTAGATTCTTCACCACCTTGAAATGGAGATACCCCAGTGTTTAAAAGTAACTGCTGGTATGCCACTCCTTTGGGTGGGCTGTTGAGTTGTTCTTCCTTGCAGGTAGAGTATGGAGGCAAGGCGGCAGAAAGAGAGCGAGATGGTTTCCTGAGAAGCTAGCTTTATACCCCATTTGGAGATGAAATCTTCCCGCCCAAATCCGGATGTATCTGGGCTAAACAAAAGGGATCCAAACTGTCCCCATTGACTGTGATGGGGTTTGGGTGAATTACCCATTCATTTAAACTGGGTTGAATAAAGCTGTCTCAGTTTGAAAAAAAAATGTCTGTTTCCCCAATTGCTGGGTAAACAGCCCTTGGATGTTAGTGTAAACAAAGCCATTGTCCTGTGGTCAGGGCAACCGCAATTGATTGACAGCTTTAAGTGGTTAAGCCTTTGTGTCAACATTGTAGACTTCCTGTAAACAAACATCGATTTTCCTGCGGTGAAACACGCTAAACTGCCTTTGATTCACAGTTTAATACCTCATTGCTTCAGAGGCTGTATTTTTTTCTAAATCTTTTGTCAGCCATCTTTGATTTTCCTTTCCATATGCACACAGGCTGTGTTGTGTCTTTTGCCATGAGGCCGGACAGCCATCTTTGATTTTCCTTTTTCACAGACACACAGGTTGCCTTTCAAGTCCTTTTTGTCAGCCCGTGCTTTGAAGAGAGACTGGCCTAGAAATTGAGTTGACGCCGCGCCAGGGCTTTAGCGCCGGAAATTTAGCGCCGGCGCTAATTCCCTTGCGCGCGCCAAAAATTCAGTAGCGCCGCGCCCAGACGGCTGCCGGCGCTACTGGCGGGCGTGAGCGCCTCCCAATGGGCGCTGAGTGCCGAATTGCGGCGCTAATCCGGTGCTGCGGCACCCGATGCGGTGCGGCAGGCTGGGGAAGTGCAGGCCTCCTCCTTCAGTTAAGGAGGAGCTGCCTGCACCCGCCCGCTGTCCGTTCAAATATTGAAAAAATGAGCCCGGCACCTCGGACAAGTGCCGGGCTTGCAGGCCAGACGCATCTGTTCCGCGGGGGGGGGGGTGGAGGAGTCCGGGGAGGGAGGTGCGGCCAGGCAGCCGACGGGAAAGCGGCCGGCCGCCGCGCGACCTTAATGCGCCGGCGCAAACTCGGGGAAGACTCGGTTGCCAGAGTCTTAGTTGCGGCTGCCACGGGCGAGGCGGCCGCAACTGAATTTCGGCGCTGGGGCCCGTCGTCATGGCAACCGGGACGCTGCGCACACCGATGACGTCATCGGTGCCGGCGCAGCGCTACCGGTCTACCGCGGCGTAAGGGCCCCAGGCAATTTCGGCGCCGGCGCCAAATGCAGCGCTAGGCCCTCTAGCGCCGCAAAATCGGCGCTAAGGGCACTCAATTTCTAGGCCACTGTCTTTTGTCTTCTGTCACGAGGTCTGATGGCCATTTTGATGCCTGGATTTTTAAAGGTATGTTCTACCCAGGTTTATCTTTAATTAAAAACATAATATTCGGAGCTGTAGAAAATTTCAAAATTATTGCGAAATCCTACACTGTCTCTCCTTACAAACATAGAAACATAGAAGATAGGAGCAGGAGTAGGCCATTCAGCCCCTCGAGCCTGCTCCGCCATTTAATGAGAGCATGGCTGATCATCCAAATTCAGTACCCTGTCCCTGCTTTCTCCCCATATCCCTTGATCCCTTTAGCTTTAAGAAATAAATCTAATTCCTTTTTGAATATATTTAATGAATTGGCCTCTACTGCCTTCTGTGGTAGAGAATTCCACAGGTTCACCACTCTCTGGGTGAAGAAATTCCTCCTCATCTCAGTCCTAAATGGCTTACCCCTTATCCTTAGACTTACGTTCAGCGACTGGTGCACAAGTACACCCAGGTCTCATTGCACTTCCCCTTTTCCCAATCTATTGCCATTCAGATAATAATCTGCCTTCCTGTTTTTGCCACCAAAGTGGATAACCTCGCATTTATCCACATTATACTGCATCTGCCATGCATCTGCCCAATCATCCAACCTGTCCAAATCATACTGGAGTTTTTCTGCATCCTCCTCACACACACACGCCCACCCAGCTTTCTGTCATCTGCAAAATTTGGAGATATTACATTTAGTTCCCTCGTCTAGATCATTAATATATATTATGAATAGCTGGTGTCCTAGGACCGATCCCTGCGGTACCCCACTAGTCACTGCCTGCCACTCGGAAAAAGACTCGTTTATTCCAACTCTTTGCTTTCTGTCTGCCAACTAGTTCTCTGTTCAATTCAGTACCTTACCCCCAATCCCATGTGCTTTAACTTTGCATGCTAATCCCTTATGCGGGACCTTATCGAAAGCCTTCTGAAAGTCCAAATACACCACATCCACTGGTTCTCCCTTATCTATTCTAACAGTTACATCCTCAAAAAATTCCAGTAGATTAGTCAAGCACAATTTACCTTTTGTAAATCCATGTTGACTTTGTCCGATTCTGTCACTGTTTTCCAAGTGCTCTGCTATTACATCTTTTATAATGGACTCTAGCATTTTCCCCACTACTGATGTCAGGCTTACCGGTCTATAATTCCCCATTTTCTCTCTACCACCTTTTTTACCAAAGCTTGTCCTTGCACACACAATATCGGGTATTGTGGGATTGATCAGAGGCTGAACAGAAACCCTTGTAGCTCAGGGGATAGACCATCAGGCCTCTCATTATCTCCTAGACGTTGGATAGTGGAAAAATAAACAGTTTACCAGACTCTGATTTAGGCTATAAACTACAGAGTAGGTTTATTAAGGAACAGATGAGCAGTAACAAGAGATAATACAGCTGCTCGCCCTGTTTTTACAGAATCTTTAACTCACGCTCCCTCGTTTGATACAAAAATAACAAAAGAGGCAACACTTTGCTAACTCTACTGATGATACGTAACCTTGGGTTAACATATTTACTATAATGTTGGGGTCGACAGAAATCAACAGGCTGAGACTTTTCTTTAAGCAAAAACAAAACGTGTCTTACTTTAATCACTCTCAACGAGGTCTGAAGGCTCAGCCCCGTGCAGGGGGTATGATGTCATCACGCAACCGACGTCATGACGTCATCACGCTACCGACGCTCTTAAAGGGACCCTGCACTGATAACCCAACCCAGCATGTACATATCACAACATTGCTATACAAAGTGAATTGTGTTTAGGTACATATAACAGCATTGGCTATACATTGTGTTATTTTCCCTATGTGGTCTCCACCACAATAACACTTGTACAGGGGGGTTTGTAATGATCAAACAGTCAAAATGTCTTTGTACAAAAATAAAGTGAAATGGAGAGGGGGAAAGAGGTAAGCAAGAACTGAAAGGAGAGTAATAAGGGACATCTACCGAAAGATATATTTCAAAACTAGAGAGATGAATTCCTGGACCAAAAATCTGTTCCTTAGGAGATTTAGTGGGTTGGGAAGATGCCATGGAGTGCACCTTGATCTATGGGATGAACGGATTGGATGCAGAACATGAGATTACCCACTTCATACTTTCATATAGATTATGTTAAATGTCAGAATACTTCTTGCCGCAGCAGTATTTAAATTGAAGAGGAAGCTTCAGTCATTTACTAATAATGATGAACCGGAGATGGTGGAAACAGGGAGCTCTTGAGTACCAGCGATCAAAATGTCATTAGATTGAGCATGGGCTAGAGCATGGAATAATGATATGAGATAATGAGGGGCGAACTGGGTAAAACAGAGGCTTGGAGGAACCACTGAGAAAAGGCTACGGGGGAAAAATTTGGTTGGTTTGCTCCTCCCGTTAGTGCCTTAATAGGGCGCTAATGGGGCTCAAAGCAACTAGCGCCCGGGTGCGGCGATGTTTGCGCCGCTTGCGAAATTGATGACATTTTGCGGCAGTGCTAAACGCTACCGCCACGATCTCCTGCGGCGGCAGATCATGACATCAGTGGAGCGTGCAATGCCCCAGTAGCACCCCGGACTGGATATTGAGTGGCGCCCCCTGCTTTACCGCCTGCCGCTAGTAACGACAGGTTGAGGGGAACGTTTTGCAGTCGGGAAGGGACGGATGAGCGCTATTTAAAGGCGGCCGCTTCCTGCCTTTTTTTTGGGCGACATTTTTGCACCACGCATTCTGAGAGAGAGAGAGAGAGAGAGAGAGAGAGACTTCTGGAGAGATTCAACGCTGTGTGAAGGAGTTTTGGGTACTGAGCAGCACTTTGCAGATTCATTTTGATTTGATCTTCCTTGCATCGATTTAGAAGAGACTTTGGGGACTGCACTCTGAGCTCTTTCCCTGGATCTCTCCATTGTTCTTTCCGGCAGAATTGATGTACAGGTCTCTCCAGGCCAAGATTCAAGGCTGCAATGAGTAATTGTGGATGGAGAGCAAGATCGACCCTCCCCTTTAAGAACTGTCAGTGTGTCTGTGTTCCATTACTGACTGACATCACATGAGCTTCGCCAGCGCTCTGAGATAGTGCCTCACTCCTTGGCATTAGTGCCTTAAGAGAGGTGTGTAGCGCCTGATTTAGCGCTCCAATCACCTCCAGGGGCGACAGAAGCCAAGTTTGCAGTTGGAGGCAATAATTAGCGCCAGGCACTAAACTTTGCGGCCGGACGATAATTGCGCTCCAAACGGGGCGATACCAAATTTCTCCCCCTACATGTTTTAAGGGTGGGAATGGGATATGTACCATATCGAAACAAGAAGATACTCACAAAATCCTAAATGGACATGGTTAAAGAGCGATTAGATGAATAAATTAATTAAAATATTATGAAGGATAAAGTTTTAAAGTAGAAGGGACTGGTTCAGTGATGGCTGAGTGGATAAAGGCAATGTGTATCACAGAGCTCAATGTTCCCATGTTTGGCCCCCAGACGATGGTTGAGGGGTAATAGGGGTGCTGTGGCCTGGAAATTTGGGAGTGCCCATATAAGATTAGAGAGAGTAAGATAGATAAGCTAAATACGTGGCTTGAGCAGTGGTGCAAGGGAGAGGGATTTAAATTCTTGAGGCATTGGAACCAGTTCTTGGGGAGGAGTGACCTGTACCAAGGGGACGGTCTACACCTGAACTGTGAGGGAGCCGATGTCCTCGGGGTAATATTTTCTAGGACGGTTCGGGAGGATTTAAACTAATTTGGCAGGGGGATGGGAACCTAGGTAGTGGAAAAGAGGGAAGTCATATGAAGTCAGAAATAGATGGTAGAAAGGTGAGAAGCAATAAGCAAAGGAGAGAAACACAAAGGGCCAAACTAATTCATAATGAGAGTGTGAAAAAAGCAAGCCTGAAGGCTTTGTATCTTAATGCTAGAAGCATTAGGAACAAGGTGGATGAATTAGTTGTGGAAATAGAGGTAAACAAGTATGATTTGATTGGGATTACAGAAACGTGGCTGCAGGGTGGGCAAGGCTGGGAACTTAACATCCAGGGATATACAATATTTAGGAAGGATCGGCAAAAAGGTAGGGGAGGTGGGGTAGCATTGCTGGTAAAGGAGGGGATTAATGCAATGGAAAGGAAGGATATTAACTCGGATGAAACGGAATCTGTATGGGTAGAAATGAGAAATAGCAAGGGGAGAAAAACGTTAGTGGGTGTGATATATAGGCCTCCAAATAGTAATATGGAGGTGAGGGAAGGCATAAAAAGGGAAATTAGAGAAGCGTGCGATAAGAGCACAGCTGTCATCATGGGTGACTTTAATTTACATATTGATTGGACTACCCAAATTAGTAAAAATTCTGAGGAGGAGGAATTCCTGGAATGTTTTCGGGACGGTTATCTGGACCAATATGTCGAGGAGCCGACTCGAGATCAGGCCATTTTAGACTGGGTATTGTGCAATGAGAAGGGACTTATCACCAATCTTCTTGTACGAGGCCCCTTGGGTCAGAGCGATCATAATATGATCGAGCTCTCAGTCGAGATGGAGAGTGAGGAAATTGAATCAGAGACTAAGGTCCAGAACTTAAATAAAGGGAATTACGAGGGTATGAGACGGGAATTGGGTAAGATTGATTGGATGGTGTTTCTGGGGGGATTGACAGTGGATAGACAATGGCAAGCATTCAAAGATAGAATGGAAGAATTCCAGAACATGTTTATACCGGTTTGGCATAAAAATAAACCTAAAAAGGTGACTCAACCGTGGATAACGAGGGAAATTAGGGACAGCATAAAATAAAAAAAAAGGGCATATCAACTGGCAAAAAAAAGCACCAGACCGGAAGATTGGGGGCAGTACAGGATACAGCAGAAGAGGACAAAGGGATTAATCAGGAAGGGGAAAATAGAATACGAAAGTAAACTTGCAGCAAAAATAAAGACAGACTGCAAAAGCTTTTATCGGTATATCAGGAGGAAAAGACTGGTAAAATCCCAAGTCGGTCCCCTGCAGTCCGATTCGGGAGAATATATAATGGAGAATAAGGAAATGGCAGACCAATTAAACTCATACTTTGGTTCTGTATTCACAAAGGAGGACACAAATAACCTCCCAGGAATATCGGCAAACATAGGGACTAATGAGAGGGAGGAGCTGACAGAAATTAGTATCTCTAGGGATATGGTGTTGGGTAAGTTGAGGGGACTGAAGGCCGACAAATCCCCGGGGCCTGATAAACTACATCCTAGGGTACTTAAGGAGGTGGCCCTGGAGATAGCAGATGCTCTAAGGATCATCTTCCGGAACTCCATTGACTCGGGAACAGTACCCGTGGATTGGAGGGTAGCTAATGTTACCCCAATATTTAAAAAGGGGGGTAGAGAGAAAGCAGGGAATTATAGACCAGTAAGCCTTACATCGGTTGTGGGCAAAATGCTAGAGTCCATTATTAAGGATAAAATAGCGGAGCACTTGACAAATGGGGAAAGGATCGGACAGAGTCAACATGGATTTACAAAGGGTAAATCGTGTTTGACTAATCTGCTGGAATTTTTTGAGGAAGTAACTGGTAAAATAGATGGGGGAGAGCCAGTGGATGTGGTGTACCTTGACTTCCAGAAAGCCTTCGATAAGGTTCCACACAAAAGATTGTCATGCAAAATTAAGGCTCATGGGATTGGGGGCAAAGTATTAACGTGGATAGAGAACTGGCTGGCGGATAGAAAACAGAGAGTTGGAATAAACGGCTCGTTTTCAGAGTGGCAGGCAGTGACCAGCGGGGTGCCGCAAGGATCTGTCCTGGGACCCCAGCTGTTCACAATATATATAAATGATCTGGATCAGGGAATTGGATGCAATATTTCCAAATTCGCTGACGACACTAAACTAGGAGGAGGGGTGGGCTCTGATGAGGATGTCAGGAGGCTACAGTGCGATTTGGACAGGTTGGGGGAATGGGCGGATACGTGGCAGATGCACTATAATGTGGATAAATGCGAGGTTATCCACTTTGGGGGTAAAAACAGGAGGGTAGATTATTATCTAAATGGCAATAGATTGGGAGATGGGGAAGTGCAGAGGGACCTGGGTGTTCTTGTGCACCAGTCACTGAAGGAGAGCATGCAGGTGCAACAGGCGATTAAGAAGGCAAATGGTATGTTGGCCTTCATATCAAGGGGGTTCGAGTATAGGAATAGGGATACCTTACTACAGCTGTACAAGGTGCTGGTGAGACCGCATCTGGAGTATTGTGTACAGTTTTGGTCGCCCCATCTGCGGAAGGATGTTCTTGCCATGGAAAGAGTGCAACGGCGATTCACCAGGCTGATACCTGGAATGGCGGGAATGACCTACGAAGAGAGATTAAATAGTTTGGGCTTGTACTCACTGGAGTTTAGAAGATTGAGAGGGGATCTCATCGAAACATATAAAATTATGGCAGGCCTGGACAGGCTGAATTCAGAGAGAATGTTTCCAATGGCCAGGGAGCACAGAACCAGGGGCCACAGTCTAAAAATAGCGGGCAAATCATTTAAAACAGAGATGAGGAAGAATTTCTTCACTCAAAGAGTGGTGAGCCTGTGGAATTCCCTGCCACAGAGGGCTGTGAAGGCTAATTCAATAAATATTTTCAAGAGAGAATTGGATATATTTCTGAAGGCTAAGGGGATTAAGGGTTACGGAGAAAAGGCGGGGACGGGGTACTGAACTGGTAAGATCAGCTATGATCTCAGACGAGGATCAGCCATGATCTCATTGAATGGCGGAGCAGGCTCGAAGGGCCGAATGGCCTACTCCTGTTCCTATCTCTATGAGACTGGGTGCTCTGGGGGTGGGGGTGGAAACATAGGGGAAATACCCTGCACCAGAATGGTGAGGTCCAAGGCGCCCTTGATTTGGGCCTTGGGCCCCATTGTCATAGAGCTGCTGGTGAAGAGTGGTGGGGAGTGCTGAGAAATCGGGTCACTGCTATCCACACACCCTCCCACCCTCGAGGAAAGAGGATTGGAGGGTGATAAAGCGAATGCAGCGGTAGCGCTATCAGTACGACGCAGTCTTTAAATGACGTGCGCTTCAACAGGTTTCACTGCCGTGTTTGTAAGTGGTGGAGGACGCACCTGATTTTATGAAGGAGACAATGATCCTGAGTTAAATGGTCAGTAAGAACCTCAGTTACTTGACTGTTGATAAAGCACAAGACTCAAGTACAATATAAATAAAATCTAAATACAAATACAATAAAAATACAATAAAAAGAAAGACTTACATTTATGCTGTGCTTTTCACAACCATGGGTTGTCCCAAAGTGCTTTACAGCCAATGTAGTGGTGCTTCTTAGTTTCCAAACAGGCAGGCCACTGAGCTGTGGGGCCTTTAACAACGAGTAGACGCGTGTCGAAATAAAACGTTCCCAAACGTAGCTTTGTCTTTTAAACTGTTTACTATAACACTTAACAAACGGAATTACAAAGCAAACACGTATAAACGAACACGGTCAAAAACTGTACTGCTCCAAACCTCACAGCTTCTGCCTCTTTCACCACATGCAGTTTAAACTGTAAAATGGCTGCACCCATGTGTGGCTTAGGGACTGTTCCATTGTGGCAAGAATGAAGGGGGTGTCGGACTATACTACTGGAGCAAGAAAATAGGGGGTTTCTTAATACAATAAGTCGGTCAGGTAAATTAACTGTATTATGCCATTTAGCCACTATTTTAAAGTATTTTCTTAAGCTTTTATGGCTCTTACATTCCGGCCCCTAATTGACTAGGCACATGAAGCATATCAATTACTCAAACATTCTTAAGAGTCATAAACTAATGAGTTCAACATATTTACAATATAAATGTCCACTTTTTTCGTTCAGGAACCTTTCATGCTACTTCTTGTAGCAGGCAGAGCTTTGTGATCGGTCTTTCCAGGGTCGTGTAACCGTCTGCAAACAATGCATTCAGAGAGTATTTTTCTTATTACGGAATTAGCTCCTGGAATCCAGTATCTTTGTCTTAGCTTCGCAAGCACGTGATTCCTCCCACTGTGTCCAATACTCTGGTGTATATGCTGAAGAATGAGAGTAGCAACCCGGAGGTCCTTAGAAAGGATAGCAGGATGCTTGGCCTCCTCTGGCATAGCAGATTTGTTTAGTCTCCCTCCCACCCTCAGTACTCCATCTTGCAGTGTAGGGTCCAGCTTGTAGATATGACTACCTTTCTTGATTGGAGTATTTCGCTGTAGAGCTTCGATTTCTTCTGGGTATCTTTGTCTTTGACTGAAGCGAACTATCTCCTTCTCAGCCTTGGCCAAATCCTCCATGGTCAGTGAATTCTTGCCCAATGTGGTCTTGTGCTGATGCATGTACTGCTGTAGAAGCATTCTCTGCTTATCAGGGTTACTTTCAGACTGACTGATAGTGGCTCGGTACTCTTTTCTCTTACCGCTCCGGTGTAGCAGCAACTCTTTCAACCTTAGGAACCATGCAACTGCTTTCCTCAACTGGTGCCATCCTGAGAAATGGTTAACAAGCTTGTTCACTGTGTCGAAGTTCTCTTTCGTATTTATGAGATTTACTGTGGCTGATCTCTTGACTTCGACGTCGTCTTCAGCAATCTGACTTGGCATATCTGGTCTTTCTGGCCATGATCTCTCTGTTTCCAGCAGATAACTTGGGCCTTGTATCCAAGTTTCGCTCCTCATGAAGTTTTCAGCCTTCAATCCCCGTGAGGCTTGATCTGCTGGGTTTAATGAGGTGTTTACATACCTCCATTGAGATGGTTGTGTAGCTTCTCTAATGTGTGAGATTCTGTTTGCTACGAAGGTCTTGAAGCGTATCTTCTCATTCTCTATATACTTCAGCACCATCGTGCTATCCGTCCAGAAGACAGATTCTTCTAATGGGTGCTGTAACTCTTTACGCATCACCTGGTCAACTTTAACTGCGACAACCGCTGCCGTCAATTCCAGTCTCGGGATGGTGACCTGCTTCAGCGGAGCCACCCTGGATTTCCCCATGAGGAAGGCACAATGTTTCTGGCCCTGTTGATTTGTCAGGAAGAGGTAAGTAGCCGTGCCATAGCCGTCCTCACTGGCGTCCGAGAAATGATGTAGTTGAGCCGTCCTTGTAACTCCAAAACTCGCGGGCTTGATGCATCTACTGACGTTGAAGCTAGAAAGTTGTTGCAAATCTGTCAGCCATCTGTGCCATCTCTGAGCTTGACCTTCTGGGATATCTTCATCCCATCCTCTCTTGTCTCTACACAGCTCTCGTAGCATCAGCTTCACCGGCAGAATGAGTGGTGCCAGGAATCCGAGAGGGTCGTAGATGGAACTGACCACAGAGAGAATCCCTCGTCTTGTGGATGGTCTTTCGTTCACCATTATCCTGAAGTTGAACGTGTCTGACTCGATGCACCATTGTACACCAAGTGCTCTCTCGATAGGAAGGACATCGTGGCTCAGGTCCAGATCTTTGACTTCAGTGGCTCTTTCCTTTTCTGGGATAGAAGCTAGAACTGCTCTGCTGTTGCTTATCCACTTAGTCAGATGGAATCCTCCATTCGAACACAGAGTTCTAAGGTCTCTTGACAGTGCGATGGCATCGTCTTCTGTTGACACGGACTTCAGACAGTCATCGACATAAAAGTTTCTGAAGATTGTCTCCACAGCCTCTGATGGTGCTTTGCCTTTGCCATCTTCTGCAGTTTTTCTGAGAGCGTAGCTTGCACAGCTGGGAGATGATGTGGCTCCGAACAAGTGTACGGCCATTCTACATTCCACCATCGCTTGACTAACGTCGCCATCTGGCCACCAAAGGAAACGCAGAAGATCAGCATCTTCATCAGGGATTCCGACTTGGTAGAACATTGATTCTATGTCTGCCATCATGGCAATGAGCTCTTGTCTAAACCTAGTCAAGACGCCAATGAGGGTATTAGTAAGATCAGGACCTTGAAGCAGCTGGTCATTCAGTGAAGTTCCTTTGAATGAGGCGGCGCAGTCAAACACTACACGGATCTTTTTCTTCTTTGGGTGATACACCCGGTGGTGAGGAATGTACCAGACCCTTCCATCGTCTCTGTTCAACTGTTCGTCAGGCACTTTTACAGCATAGCCTTTCGCTATGATGTTTCTCATGAAGCCTTTGTAGTCTTCGTGAAAGTCAGGGTTCTTGTTCAGCTTTCTCTTTAGACTGATGGCGTGTTGCTCTGCTATGCAGCGATTGTTCGGCATCTTCGCGGTCTGTCTTCTCAGTGGCAAACCAATGTGATAGTGGCCACCAATGAACTGTGTAGACCTTGTCATCAAATCCATGAACTGATGGTCTTCTTGTGACATCTCTGTCTTTTCCTCACAGCTGCGTTCTGAGAAGTCTGCGTTGAACTGCTGTATCAACAGCTCTTCGATGCTTGCGATCGAGATGCGATTAACTGTGACATTTTGTCGTTCCTCCTTGTTCGACTTGTTGCCATCATCTCTCCTTACCGGTCCATTGACTACCCATCCAAGGGCTGTCCTGACGGCGTAGGGTCCATCATCCTTGCTGTTTATCACCTGCCATGGCTCCATAGTTTTGTAGGCATTGGTTCCAATTAATAGGCCAATTTCTGCTTCAATGTATGGGAGACGCACCTTTTCTAGGTAAGGCCATCTATCCACATCCTTCTGCAGGGCTAGGTTCCCTATTCTAACAGGAATCTCCCTCTGTGTGAAAACATTAGGCAGGTCTATGAAGTCCTTCTCTTCAAGTCCACACACTTCTAGGTCTGACAGGATATAACTTTGCATTGCCTTCTCATGACCCATGGTGCGTAATAGGATTTCTGTTCTTCTGCCTCTAACATTCAGCTGTCGCATGAGTGATTCTGTGCAGAACGTTGCTGAACTACCTGGATCCATGAAGGCATAAGTCTCCACAACCTTCTCACTCCTCTTAGACTTGATCCTTACTGGTACGATGGCAAGAATACAATCACTGTCACCGGCCCCAGTAAGTCCACAAGTCTCTGGTTCTAGCGACACCAGAGCACTTGAAACAACCGTCTCGTCGGTATTGTTTTCTTCACTCTTCTTAGGGACTTGTTCTTCTTTATGGATATGCAGCAGACTGGGATGTTTCCGAGTGCACTCTCTGCATGTTGTTCTTTGCTTACAGTTTCTACTCAGGTGCCCCTGAGAGAGACATCCAAAACATAGGCCGTTGCACTTCAGGAATTCGATTCTGTCCTTATGTGGCTGTGCTTTGATGTTGCTGCAGAAATCCAATGTATGATTCTTCTGGCAGAATAAGCATGGCTTCTGAAAGGCATCAGTAGACGTCCCTGTGCTGCTCCTTTTGGTAGAGGAGTTCTGGGGCCTTTCTTCCTCGGCCTGAGTGACGATAGTTGCAAAGCTGCTTCCCCTGGAACCACCTTTCCTGAGAGTCTTTGATTCAACAGGCTTGGCTTTCACTCTTCCATCAGTAGTCGGGCTGACATCCTGGATGTTTCCAAACAATGGGTCCCTAGCAATTTTAGCCTGTTTGTCTATGAAATTCACTAAGCCTGCAAACCTGGCTCTACTTTTCCGTCTCTCCATTATCTCAAAGGCTGTTCTTCTCCATTGTTCTCTCATCCTGTAAGGAAGCTTAGAGATGATGATTCTCATAGTCGTAGGATTGTCCATCTCTTCCATGAATTCAACATCCTCCATGGTGTTGCGACATCCTATGAGGAAAAGAACGTATGCGTTCAATGCCTCTCCGTCCTCCGATCTGATCTGTGGCCACTTGGTAGCCTTTTCAATATATGCAGTGGCTATCTTCAGCTCGTTACCATAGTGCTGCTGCAGCAACTTCCTGGCTTCTATGTATCCCCGGTCCGGTCTCATGTGTTCACAGCTTCTGACCAGGTCTTGTGGTTTACCACTGGTGTACTGTCCCAGGTAGTACAACTTATCACTGCTGCTCTCTGTTTTGGAGTCAATGGCTTGTTCAAAGGATCTGATGAAGGGCTTATACTTGAGTGGGTCGCCTTGGAACACTGGTATGTCTCTTTGAGGGAGTCGAGACAGATTCTGTTGTTTTACAAGCATCTCTGTAATTTCGTTCTGACGTTGCATCACTCGGTATAGGCTTCTCCCTGTGTCTTCAGGCCTCTGGTGGTCATCAGCAGGGTCTAGTCTAGACCGTCTGACGTCTGGGGTAGCATCATGTGCTCCTGTTAGTGGAGAGGCCACTCTTCCACGCTGTAATGCCAGGGGATTGCCTTCGGGCTCTGTTGTAACTCTTGAAGGTGCCCTGGATCCAACTCTATGTGACAACGTTGACTGGCAGTGGCTCCCGCCATCCCGTGAGCCTTCATAATCTTCGTACGCACTCAACCTGGCGTCTGAGACCTCGATAGCTGTTTTTATCTCCAGCTGTTCTTTCTTTGCCTGCACCTGGGCCCGTTGGGCCTGCAGTTGGGCCTCTTGGACCTGCAGTCGGGCCTCTTCCCATTCAAGAGCTTGCTTCTCCGCTAAAGATGCTGCGCGCGCCATCAACGCCGCCCGTTCAGCCTCCGCTCTCATGCGTCGCGACGAGCTTGTGGTGGAAGCGACTGACCTGCGTCCAGAAACAGAGCTACCTTCTTTTCGATTTTTGCTCGGTCTGGCGGAAGTCTCTGAAATGCTATTGTCTGGTCCGACTTCATCGTCAACTTTATCTTTCTCTGCTGTATCAGCATCTTGACGAATCTTTAAAATCCACTGTTCCGTGGCCTTGATATAGTCCTTAATGCTGGTTGATTTAAGATCAAACCAGTTGTGCTGATCATCGTTTCCCTCTTCTTCAGACAGAAGTGCTAATACATCTTCATTGAGTACATTAAATTCTTCATGCAGCTTGGAGAAATCGTAATACATTATGTCTTCAGCTTTCTTAATATTAGCATTATCTTCCATGAGGCGATCAATTATCTTCATTTTTCCAGTTATCTGAGCTAATTTAGCCTTCCTTGCACCTATGCTTCTATGTAACTTCTCTTCCATTGCCTTTGGGGTGAGCTTTATTTCCCTCTTTTGGCTAGCAATCCTTCTGGCTGAGGGAAGCTCCTGGCTCCGCAAGGCCTCGGCCATTTTACCCGCAGCTCTTATTTAGCTTCTCAATAGAATGAACAAAGCAAGTAACAGTCACTGTACCTTCGCTTTCTTATATTGTCGTCTGGCTCCGTGACCATTCATGTATACGTTCGCCGACGATTCCGTCCCTTCCTTCTTAGGGAGCAAGTTTTTGACTAATGTAGTGGCGCTTCTTAGTTTCCAAACAGGCAGGCCACTGAGCTGTGGGGCCTTTAACAACGAGTAGACGCGTGTCGAAATAAAACGTTCCCAAACGTAGCTTTGTCTTTTAAACTGTTTACTATAACACTTAACAAACGGAATTACAAAGCAAACACGTATAAACGAACACGGTCAAAAACTGTACTGCTCCAAACCTCACAGCTTCTGCCTCTTTCACCACGTGCAGTTTAAACTGTAAAATGGCTGCACCCATGTGTGGCTTAGGGACTGTTCCATTGTGGCAAGAATGAAGGGGGTGTCGGACTATACTACTGGAGCAAGAAAATAGGGGGTTTCTTAATACAATAAGTCGGTCAGGTAAATTAACTGTATTATGCCATTTAGCCACTATTTTAAAGTATTTTCTTAAGCTTTTATGGTTCTTACAGCCAATAAAATACATTTGAAGTGTAGTCACTGTTGTAATGTAGGAAATGAGGCAGGCAATTTGCGCACAGCAAGGTCCCACAAACAGCAATGAAGTAAATGATCAGATATTCTGTTGTCGTGTTGTTATCTGAGGGGTAAATATTGTCCAGGACACTGGGAGAACTCCCCTGTTCTTCTTTGAATAGTGCCATGGGATTTTTTTACATCCACCTGAGAGGGCAAATGGGGCCTCGGCTTAACGTCACATCTGAAAGATGGCACCTCCGACAATGCAGCACTCCCTCAGCACTGGGCTGAAGTAGCGGCCTAGATTTTGTGCCCAGGTCTCTGGATTTGGACTTGAACCCACGACCTTCTGACTCAGAGGTGATCAAGAATGCTAATCAAAGTTGGGGTAAAAGTTGGGGTTTGGGGAAAGGTTGCAAAGGTCATGGGAAGGAAGAGGATCACTAGCACAATTGACAATATGGTGGGCTGTTCTAATATTACGTCTGTTGACGTCAACAGACTGCTTCCATTGGTAGATCACCTGACTTGACTTGCAGCTTGTTAATGAAACAGCACTTTTAATGAATAACAGTCCCAAATTGAATTCTCCTTTCCCAATCAGCTACACAGGCAAATCAGACAATTGTTAAAGAGCTTCAAGCGTATCCGGAATTAAAATGTAATTGATGTGCAGCAGTGCTATAGTCAAAGCTTTCAGAAGAAAGGATGCAATTATAATCACACTTCTAATGGGCTGCTTTTCCACAGTCAAATCCTCCTTCCTTGTGCATAATTATAAGTGAAAATGATTCTTGAGATGCATAAATTTAGCAGTATTCATGTTCCTTAATGATTCATTTCTTGGTAATTAACAATAATGTATCACATCTGAATGCAAGAGGGTCTGATGTTTACTATGGCTTAGCTGTGTATAAGATTTCTTAGTAAAATTGCCTGTTATCTAATTGCTGTCGATTAAACAAATCAGTTCCTGGCTGTAAATACAGAGCTAATTTATTGTGCCAACAATGGGACAGATGTGTAAAACTAACTGGGTTTGATTGTTTGGAGGAGGCCCATTAATAATCAACTCTCTGGTTCTGCAGTCGCTGTCCGATCCATGCAAGCCATGATTTGCCTGTCTCTTGTTTGTTTGACGCTTTCCCTGAGTGAGGAATTGGCACATCTCCACACTTGGGTTCAAGAGTTAGAAAACAATGAGATATGAGAATGTGCCATTCCATCATTTATATCAGTTCTTTCCCGTTGGAATATGTCATGCAGGGTCCCTTTTCATTTCACTGTAGACCATTCAGTAACTTATGTTTTGGAAATCAAATGATGTGCGTTCAATATATCGAAATAAGCTGCTCCATTGACATTTCTCTTACACAGCAGAAGAAGCTGAATGCTGAATCTAGAATTTTATCTGTTTTATTTGGAATTATTTGCAGTTGTTCAAACAGTGCAACATAACCAAACACTGTGAGCCTGAATCTCCTGTGTCTACACAACATGGTTTTATGCACTGTAGCTTTATTTTCCTTTGCCACGCGATCTGAGAGAAGATGTTTTTCGGTTAGTATTGTTAACCCTGGAAGAAACACTTTAACCTCGATCAATTTGCCTCTGGATCCAAAGTGGTTCACTTGGCAGTCTTTTATGTACCACAGCCATCCTCATGGGTCAGGTTCATTATCCAACAAGTGTGTTGTCAGGTTAGCACTGAAGAATAGATTGTACCTGGTTGCATACAAATAGAGCCTGTAATACAAAGTAGGATGCTTAAACTGCATCCAGGAAACCTGCATCAGGAAGAATTTATATCAGGAACATTTCTCTGCTTTGCTATTGTGAACAAAGAGATATTGGCCTAGAAATTGGAGAAAACCCGAGAACGGGCGTGTCCCAGGCCAGCACTATTTGCTTGCGCTCATTGTAGGTGGTGCAGGTAGCGCGCAAAACTCGTGCTGCATGCTGGTCATCTTCCAGAACTCAATAGACTCTGGAACAGTACCCATGGATTGGAGGGTAGCTAATGTTACCCCACTATTCAAAAAAGGTGGTAGAGAAAAAGCGGGGAATTATAGACCAGTAAGCCTGACATCGGTAGTGGGGAAAATGCTAGAGTCTATAATAAAAGATGTAATAGCAGAGCACTTGGAAAGCAGTGAAAGGGCTGGACAAAGTCAACATGGATTTACAAAAGGTAAATCATGCTTGACTAATCTACTGGAATTTTTTGAGGATGTAACTGGTAAAATAGATAAGGGAGCACCAGTGGATGTGGTGTATTTGGACTTTCAGAAGGCTTTCGATAAGGCCCCACATAAGAGATTAGCATGCAAAATTAAGGCACATGGGATTGGGGGCAAAGTATTGACTTAGATAAAGAACTGGTTGGCTGACAGAAAGCAAAGAGTTGGAATAAACGGGTCGTTTTCCGAGTGGCAGTGACTGGTGGGGTACCGCAAGGATCGGTCCTAGGACCCCAGCTGTTCACAATATATATTAATGATCTGGACGAGGGAATTGGATGTAATATCTCCAAATTTGCAGATGACACAAAGCTGGGTGGGAGGGTAAGCTGTGAGGAGGATGTCGTGAAACTCCAGTACGATTTGCACAGGTTGGGTGATTGGGCAGAAACATGGCAAATGCACTATAATGTGGATAAATGTGAGGTTATCCAATTTGGTGGCAAAAACAGGAAGGCAGATTATTACTTGAATGGCAATAGATTGGGAGAAGGGGAAGTGCAAAGAGACCTGGGTGTTCTTGTGCACCAGTCGCTGAAGGTAAGCATGCAGGTGCAGCAGGCAGTTAAGAAGGCAAATGGTATGTTGGCCTTCGTAGCAAGAGGGTTTGAGTACAGGAACAAGGATGTCTTGCTACAGTTGTACAGGGCCTTGGTGAGACCGCACCTTGAGTATTGTGTGCAGTTTTGGTCGCCTTACCTGAGGAAGGACGTTCTTGCCATGGAAGGAGTGCAGCGAAGATTCACCAGGCTGATACCTGGGATGGCAGGAATGACGTATGAGAAGAGATTGTGTCGATTGGGCTTATACTCACTGGAGTTTAGAAGATTGAGAGGGGATCTCATCGAAACCTATAAAATTCTGTCAGGCCTGGACAGACTAGATGCAGGAAGGATATTTCTGATGGCTGGGGAGTCCAGAACCAGGGGTCATAGTCTAAGGATAAGGGGTAAGCCATTTAGGACTGAAATGAGGAGGAATTTCTTCACCCAGGGAGTGGTAAACCTGTGGAATTCTCTGCCACAGAGGGCGGTGGAGGCCAGTTCATTAAATATATTCAGGGAAGAGTTGGATATATTTCTTAAGGCTAAAGGGATCAAGGGATATGGGGAGAAGGCAGGGACAGGGTACTGAATTTGGATGATCAGCAATGATCTCATTGAAAGGCAGAGCAGGCTCGAAGGGCCGAATGGCCTACTCCTGCTCCTATCTTCTATGTTTCTATGTCTATGTTAATAACATGATTGGAGCGTGATCGCGGCACTAACCATGCTGCTGATTGGTTTAGCGCTCAACCGGGGAGGGCCAATATCAGGTGCAGACTAATGGCCAATAAAGATTGGTCTAGGCCCTCTGCATTACTTAAAGGGGAGGTGATTTATCATTTATCACACACATCCATTTCTCTTGCAGACCAAGATGGCTCACAACAGGAAGGAGCAAAAACAGACTGGAGTCGGCCAAGCCACAATAGAGAACCTGTCGGACCTGGGGAATCCGTGCTTGAAATCATTGAAGGGGCAGTGTTGGAGTCCATGGACAGTGTGGAGTCCGTGGCCAGTGTTGGAGTCCGTGGCCAGTGTGGGAGTCCGTGGCCAGTGTTGGAGTCCGTGGCCAGTGTTGGAGTCCGTGGCCAGTGTGGGAGTCCATAGCCAGTGTTGGAGTCTGTTGCTGATGCTGGCGGTATGGTCACACCTAATCGTTCTTCTCACATCCCACTTCTCCTTCATCCCACAATCTCTTCTCACTTACAAGCTGCTGATGGTGTATGCCTGGATTGCTTTCCCCCCCTCCCCTCACCACAACCCGACCCTTGTGCCTTTCTGCTTTCAGATACCCAAGAACAGCCAGCGAGCCAGCCTGTCCCTCATCATCAGCAAATCAAAGGAGGAGATGAAAAGAAGAAGAGACACCGACATTGCATTTGACACTTGCAGACACCTGCTCAGAAAATGGCTCAGTGTGGAATGTAGAGTGTAGTATAGAGGTGGGATCTGCACATGGTGAAGCACCGGGCACAAGTGGGCTGCAGCCAGGCCAGGGGGAAAGGATAGCTCGAGTGCCAGCTCCCCAGAGGGCAAGGTCGCACGCGAGTTCTGCTGCACAGGACTCAGATAATGACCTCCATGGGGTGGCCTTCAGAAGAAGGGTGATGGGCATGCACACGGAAATGCTAGATGCAATGGCAAGCCTGCCAGAGAGCCTCTGGCTCCAGCATTGGATGGGGCTTTGCGCAGAGCTTGGAGCCCATGATTTCCAGGATGGAAATGATGGACAACTCCAGGAGAGAACTTGTGGACCCACAGATGGTGCTGCGTGTGATGGGTGATGTCGCGGCTTCTATTACAGCACAGGTGGAAGCTGCAGTGGAAGCTCAGACTGCTGCCATCATCACCGTGTTTATGAGTCTCGAAAGGGGCTTGCAGGGTATCGCAACAGGCCAGTAATCCATCCTGTAACTGATTGCTAGGAATGTTGAGGTGCGCCCCAGCGGAATGACAGTGGATCTGTGGAGCAAGAACCTGCTGTCCTCTCTCAGGATGACAGTATTCCTACTCACACTCCTACCACTCCGCCATAGCCCTTGCCACTGTCTCAGCCAGCCAGCCCAGGCTTCTGATGCCACTGGTAGTGCAATCTACAGCCGGGCCTTCTGGTTGAGGTTGTTGAGTAAGGCCATCTGTAGCCTCCCCCACTGAGAGTCAGCAGCCTTCCACCAGCCATGCTGCAACTGCTGGAGCACTGCGTAGTAGCACTGCGTAGGTAAAGGCACAGGAGTGACAGACACTAAGGGATTGCACATGGGTGAATAGTTGATATTGTCATTTTGATTGCATTTGGATGAATTTATGAATTTTGTTAGGAATTTGTGCCCAGGAGGACACTGTGATGTTCCATGACAACACGATGGTATGATGGGGAAGTGGTGAGCAAAGGGGATCCCCAAAGATGTGCGGGTTAGGTTGATTGGCTATGATAAATTGACCCTTAGTGTTAGGGGGATTAAATACGTGGGGTTACGGGGATAGGGTGGGATATGTGTTGGTGTTGGTGTAGGGGTTACGGGGATCGGGTGGGATATGTGTCGGTGCAGGCTCGATGGGCCGAAATGGCCTCTATCTGCAATGTGGGGTTTCTGTAATTCTGTGATTCATTCACTGGAATCCTAGTCTGATGAGACGCTCACGGACAGCCCATCTGGATTGGGGATTTGCTGCCTGCCTCCTCCCTCCCTCACCCTCACCCTCCTCCTCTTCCTCCTCCTCCTCCTCCTGAGGTGGTCCCGCAATCCTTGGTGGCAAGGGCTGCGCCTTCATGATGGCAAAGTTGTGGAGCATGCAGCAGACCACCAGGAAATGGGGCACGCGCTCCGGCTCCTCCCGAGCGGTCACGGCAGTGGAACCGTTGCATGAGCACCCCGATGGTCTGCTCAATGATGTTCGTGGTGACGGCATGGCTCTCATTATATGAGGGTGGGGGTTGTGGAGGGGAGTCATGAGCCAGGTGCAGAGCAGATAGCCCTTGTCTCCGAGCCGCCACCCTTGGGTTCGACATGGTGGCTGGAAGATTGCTGGCACACCGGACTGGCACAGGATGAAGGCTTGCTGCCAGGATAGCGGGCATTCACCATCATGATGTGCTGGGCGTGGTCACACACCAACTGCACATTAAGTGTGTGGTAGCCTTTGCGGTTGTGAAACATCTCAAGATTGTTATGCAGTGCCTACAAAGCTACGTGTGTACAGTCGATGGTGCCCTGCACCATGGGGAATCCCGATCTCCTGGCAAAGCCTCATGCGCGCTCCTCCTGCTTCTCTCTGTTCAGAGAGAATACAATGAAGTCCCTTTTCCTGGAGTACAGAGCCTCTGTGACCTCCCAGACGCAGTGATGGACGGCGAACTGGGAGATGTTAGCTGTGTCTCCTGCTGCAGACTGGAAGGAACAAGTGATTAAAATATTGAGGGCCAAAGTAACCTTGAGGCCCACTGGGAGAGCCATGGTCGCCCTGGTCTGAGGCTGCAGGTCTGGTTGCAGGAGGTGGCAGAGTTCTGAACACCTCCTTGGTGAAGCGGAGCCTCCCAACACACTGCTCCCGGTTTAAGTGGAGGTAAGAGAAGTGCTCTCGGAAGAACCTAGGAGGGAAGGCCTCCTACTGAGAGCCCTCCTGCCCCTCCTCCTCCTCCCTCTACCTCCGCTCCCTCTCCCGAAGATACGCGAGCGTGAGGAGAACTGCAAGTACAGCCCCCATGACTGTGAGCAAGTGGTGTGCGCAGCAGCATTTAAACATAGATAAACATAGATGATAGGAGCAGGAGTAGGCCATTTGGCCCTTTGAGCCTGCTCTGCCATTCAACGAGATCATGGCTGATCACCCAAGTTCAGTACCCCGTCCCTGCCTTCTCCTCATATCCCTTGATCCCTTTAGCCTTAAGAAATATATCCAACTCCTTCTCGAATATATTTAATGAACTGGCCTCCACCGCCCTCTGTGGCAGAGAATTCCACAGGTTCACCACTCTCTGGGTGAAGAAATTCCTCCTCATTTCAGTCCTAAATGGCTTACCCCTTATCCTTAGCCTATGATCTCTGGTTCTGGACACCCCGGCCATCGGAAACATCCTTCCTGCATCTAGCCTGCCCAGGCCTGACAGAATTTTATAGGTTTCGATGAGATCCCCTCTCAATCTTCTAAACTCTAGTGAATATAAGCCCAATCGACACAATCTCTCCTCATACATCATTCCTGCCATCCCAGGTATCAGCCTGGTGAATCTTCGCTGCACTCCTTCCATGGCAATAATGTCCTTCCTCAGATAAGGCGACCAAAACTGCACACAATACTCAAGGTGCGGTCTCACCAAGGCCCTGTACAACTGCAGCAAGACATCATTGTTCCTGTACTCGAACCCTCTTGCTACGAAGGCCAACATACCATTTGCCTTCTTAACCGCCTGCTGCACCTGCATGCTTACCTTCAGCGACTGGTGCACAAGAACACCCAGGTCTCTTTGCACTTCCCCTTCTCCCAATCTATTGCCATTCAAATAATAATCTGCCTTCCTGTTTTTGCCATCAAAGTGGATAACCTCACATTTATCCACATTATAGTGCATTTGCCATGTTTCTGCCCAATCACCCAACCTGTCCAAATCGTACTGGAGTTTCACGACATCCTCCTCACAGCATACCCTCCCACCCAGCTTTGTGTCGTCTGCAAATTTGGAGATATTACATCCAATCCCCTTGTCCAGATCATTCATGTATATTGTGAACAGCTGGGTCCTAGTACCGATCCTTGCGGTACCCCACTAATCACTGCCTGCCACTTGGAAAACAACCCGTTTATTCCAACTCTCTGCTTTCTATCCGCCAACCAGTTCTCTATCCAAGTCAATACCTTGCCCCCAATCCCATGTGCCTTAATTTTGCACGCTAATCTCTTATGCGGGACCTTATCGAAAGCCTTCTGAAAGTCCAAATACACCACATCCACTGGTTCTCCCTTATCTATTTTACCAGTTACATCCTCAAAAAATACCAGTAGATTAGTCAAGCACGATTTACCTTTGTCCGATCCTGTCGCTGCTTTCCAAGTGCTCTGCTATTACATCTTTTCTAATGGACTCTAGCATTTTCCCCACTACTGATGTCAGGCTTACTGGTCTATTATTCCCCGCTTTTTTCTCTACCACCTTTTTTGAATAGTGGGGTAACATTAGCTACCCTCCAATCCATGGGTACTGTTCCAGAGTCTATCGAGTGCTGGAAGATGACCAGCAATGCACCTACTATTTCTAGGGCCACTTCCTTAATTACCCTAGGATGTAGATTATCAGGCCCTGGGGATTTATTGGCCTTCAGTCCCATCAATTTTCCTAACACCATTTCCCCACAAATACTGATTTCTTTCAGTTCCACACTCTCATCAGACCCTATGTTCCCCAGCATCTCTGGGAGGTTATTTGTGTCCTCCTTTGTGAAGACAGAACCAAAATATGTATTTAGTTGGTCTGCCTTTTCTTTGTTCCCCATTATAATTTCCCCTAATGCTGACTGCAAGGGACCTACGCTTGACTTCACCAATCTTTTTCTCTTCACATATCTATAAAAACTTTTACAGTCAGTTTTTATGTTCCCTGTAGGCTTACTCCTATACTCTATTTTCCCCCTCTTTATTAATCCCACTCCAGAGACTTGAGCACATTGTGCTAGGCTGACATTCCAGTGCACTGCTGAGGGAGTGTAGGGGAGTTTGCCCAGTGTCCTGGCCAATACGTATTCTCTGACCAACATCACTAAAACCAGATTCATTTTTTTACTGCATTCTCGGGATGTGGATGTCACTGGCAAGGCCAGCATTTATTGCCCATCCCTAATTGCCCTTGAGAAGTTGGTGGTGAGCCTCCTTCTTGAACCACTGCAGTCCGTGCAGTGAAGGTGCTCTCACAGTGCTGTTAGGGAGTGTGTTCCAGGATTTTGACCCAGTTACGATGAAGGAACGGCGGTATATTTCCAAGTCACGATGGTGTGTGACTTAGAGGGGAACTTGGAGTTGCTGGTGTTCCCATGTGTTGTTGCCCTTGTCCTTCTAAGTGGTAGAGGTCGTGGGTTTGGGAGGTGCTGCTGAAGAAGCCTTGGCGAGTTGCTGCAGTGCATCTTGTAGATGGTACACACTGCAGTTACAGTACGCCAGTGCTGGGGGGAGTGAATGTTTAAGGTGGTGGATGGGGTGCCAATCAGCAGGCTGCTTTGCCCTGGATGGTGTCGAGCTTCTTGAGTGTTGTTGGAGCTGCTCTTATCCAGTCAAGTGGAGAGTATTCCATCACACTCCTGACTTGTGCCTTGTAGATGGTGGAAAGGCTTTGGGGTGTCAGGAGATGAGACATTCACCACAGCATACTTAGCCTCTGACCTGGATTAATGGATGATTCAACTTATTGCTGTTTGTCAAACATTGCTGTTTGAAAATTGGCGGCCTGTTTGCCTAAATAAAAGTGAGTACACTTCAAAAGTAATTAATTTGCTATGAAGCACTTTGGGATATACTCAAGATGTAAAAGGTACTATATAAATGCAAGTTTTCTTTATTTCTTGCCTCAGTGTTGATGGTGGGGACTTGGCAATGGGTGATATTATTCAAGGTCAGTGGGACATGGTTGGTCCTGTTCCTGTTGAAGATGATTGAGCTGCCTCAGTATTAAAGGAAATGTGAATGGAGCAGAACATTGCAGAATCTTCAGTAAATGGTCTCACTTCTGACCTTATAACAAGAGATCAGTGAAGATGCAACTGAAGATGGTTGGGCCACTAATACTGTCCTGTGGAACTCTAGCAACAATGTCCTGGGGCGGTGAAGATTGGCCTCTGAAAATCACAACCATCTATCTTTGTGTCAAGTGTAACTCCAGCCACTGGGAGGGCTTTACCTATGACACTAATTAAACTCAGTTCTGCTCGGACTCCTTGGCACCATATTTGGTCAAATGTCTTGATGTTGAGGGCAGCTACTCTCACCTCTCCTCTGGCATTCATCTCTTGTGTGCATGCCTGGATCAAGGCTGCAATGAGGTCTGGAGTCAAGTCATTCTGGTCAAACCCAAACTGAGTTTCAATGAGCAGGTTATTGGTGAGCAGGTGTCACTTGATGGTACTACTGAAGACTTCTTTTATCAGTTTGCTGATGATTGGGAAGAAAGAAAGGACTTGTATTTGTGTGGTGGCTTTCACACCCGCAGGCATCCCAAAGTGCTTCACAGCCAATGAAATACTTTTAAATTGTAGTCACTCATTATGTATAATGTCCAGCACCATTCCCAGCTGGCATCAGCGAGAGGCAGTCCCACGGTAACCGTCACATTCGTGGGACCCTTTGTAAAATAAAAGGCGGCGTGGTGACGTCAGTTGATGTGCAACGTCGACTTAATGTCAACTACGAGAACTTCGACCCTAGCGCTCGATTCAGTGCTGGGTCCCAAGCATGCCTTGTTAGCCTAGCGCGCAAGGAGGCTGACAGCTGCTGACAGGGTGATATCTGCAGCTGTTAAAGGGACACACACATCAATCATGTAAGATTGAATGGAAGGGTTTGGCCTTGGTTTTTTTGGAATTTACTGAAGTGGTGGCTTGCTGCAATATATGTGAAAAGACTTTTAAGTGTTTTGGGATTGCTGCTGGACTCTTGCAAGGGCTCGGATGGTAAGTGAACGCATTTGAGAAGACAGAACATGCTGTGAATACTCAGCAGGTCAAGCTACACCTGTGGAGTTCACGTCTCAGGTCGACATGCTGCCTGACCAACTGAGTATTTGCAGCATCTTATGCTGTTATTTCATATTTATAGCATCCGCTTGCAGAGGGAAGAGAAAGATGCAGAAGAGGAAGATGTCGAAGAGGAGGAATCAGACAGAAGGATGCATCCCAGACGGCCCCTTTGTGGCCGGGATATCTAAGATGGAATCATCTGCCTGCGGTCCCATTGGCTGGGCAGGCTGCATTTCTTGAGTGTGTGAAAAGAGGAAGGCACAAGGGTGGAGTTGTGCTGACGGGAAGGCGGGAAACCTAGAGGTGCATGCCAGAAGGAGGATAACGTACAAGGATACCCGCATTTTTTATTCTTTCAGCCCCACTGCTGGCCAAGGGCTCAGACATACCCCTGCCAAGAATGGCCTGCACCGTCTCCTCCAAGTGGGTGAGGTGGCGCTAGGAATGGGAAATGTGCCTCGTGATTGGTGCAGATTGTTGGTAAGTGAATGATTGGGGGTCCTGCATTGAGCAGTGTGAGAGGCTGCTGGTGCAGTTGGTAGGAGACGGCTTTTGAAGATGCATTCACTGACTTTGACCAGTAGCCTGAGGTCATGAAACTTCTTTGGGCACTGGAGCCAGTTGGTGGGGGTGTGATGTACTCCCACATTGTTACTTCTGGAGTTCCTCCTGGCCCCTGTGGATAGAGGGCCACTATTGCAGTGTTGACCCCCTGCACAAAGCTGGAGTGCTGCATGTGAGACCCTCGGTGCCCCTTCCCTGGGTAGCTGAGCCATTTGTGTTAGAGCTGAGGCAGTTTTTCCATTTGTTCAGTTTAGGAAGGTAATTCAGCTTTAAGTGCTGAATATTCACATTTGGAACTTCTTTTAAACATTAAATATTTGTAGAAAAAACCAGAAAGGGCTGAAAAATGTATTGAATCAGTGCATTTTATTTTCCCTTGCTTCAATGTGCATGGCCCTGTAGGATTCGCAAAATTTGACTTTGTATTAATAAGGGTCAAATGGCAGAAAAGGCCGTGATTTTAAAGACGGTTTTAAAAGAAGCCCAGAAAAAAAGGGGGCATACAAAATGGCCACCATGCCATGTGACCAGCTTATTGGGACACTTTAAAATGGTCCCTGCGCAACCGCAGACAGCTTTGTGGATTCAAACCACAGTAAGTTCTGGAAGCTGTTTCTGAGAGAACGAAACCAGAGCCACACGTATACATATGGATTAGATGCAGATCCAGTCAAGATCGGCCTGGAGACAGAGGCCATCTAAATGTTGACCCAGACAAAAGGGGACAATTTCATATTCATGAGAACAGCACTCAGGACTAGATAACGAGATCAGCAGGACATTAAAAACAATGATGGTAATTCCAGACCAGAGATGGTCCTTTACCGGCCGTTTAAAACATTAAAAAATATAATAACTACCCCGCTGTGCTCCCAGCCCGCCAAAAGTTAAACAAAGACTAACCTGATTTTGGGCGGGAGATGGAAGTTTCTGGGAGAAAGGTATATCTGGAAGACTTTTCGGCAGTTGGACAGAGTTTGAATCCGGAAACTCAGAAGAAGAAGCAGGCACTCGGAGGAGGAAGAAGAACCAAGCCAACACCAAGAAGGCCATCTCGAAGCCGACGACCCGCCCCGGGGAAAAAACATCGGGAGATCATCGACCATCCCCGGGCCGTTGCCGGAACGAGAGGCCATCAACCCAACTTGGGAGAAGAAACAAAAAAATAAAAACCCCAAGAGAAGAAACATTCTAGCCACCCCGGTTGGATGGAGAAGAGATAAAAATAGACTGAAGAAGCGATGGGAACCAGCCCAAGGCTCCTCTAACCAGGGTCGAGCCGACGATCCTCGACCTCGCCGACATCCAGGCCCGCCGGTGTCCAGCCGCCCCCGACCCCCACCTCAGGAGAGAGGTGTGGCGCAGCTCGCAGGGGCTCCATGATCCACGTGGAAACGGAAAGCCTGAAAGGATCAAACGCAGACTGGTTCAAAACCTTGCACTTCCTAGTGGGATTGGTGAGCATGTTTCTGGCCCTTCACAATCAGATCTAGATAGGTTTAATAAGGGGGTGGATTTAAGGGTACAATTAACATGAGTTGTTGTCCCTCGATGTTCCGTGTGTTTCCTTATTTCATGATGATCTTTGTAGAGTATAAGATGCCTGTGTTTGCCTTAGTTAGTACTGTGTCATTATGATTTGTTTGTGTGTTTTTCCCTCCCATGTACTCCCTTATCTGCTTGCATTTGATTTGATAATTTTCCTTATGCAATAAAATTTCATTTTGTTTCATCAAACTTGGTCTACAAGAGTTTTCTCTACATTGTAGTTCCTGCCCCTAAGTCCAGAGTATAGAATCTAAGGGGCGAGTGGGTCGAACCACTCAAGATTTTACTGTGCAAGAGAGAGAGGCCTCTAGAGATAGAAACCTCAGGGACATCTCTCAAGGAAAACCCCTTACAGCCCTTTATATTTCAGAGCTTCTCACTGCCCACAATGCATTGTGAGCTTCACAGACTCGCACATGGGTGCTCGGGAAAGCAGCAATGCCACCAGGACGACGTTGCACATAAGGTTAGTGCTGCGCCACCTACCTTCATGCCTCCCACACTAATTTAGTTTGGTTAGTGCTGCGGCCATTTCGGGCGGCTGTTAACGGCAACTGGTGGCGACACCGACTGCTTTGCTGGCGATCACCAATTTTTCCCCCAAAGAGTTCAGTTTGAGAACTTGCCATGGCGTGATTTGAACTCTTGAAGTCTAGATTACTACTCCAGTAGCATATTCGCTAGACCACGTACCTTCATGCTGTGATATGGCAGGATATCCAAGGAAAACTGTGATCTATGGTGGGACCTGTTCCATTGAATTTTGTGCCATCTTGTACTACATGCAGAAAGCTATCTTGAATTTTTTTAAATTTAAGGAGCACGTGCACATTGCAAGACATGTGCCCAACCTGCAGGCCAAACTTGGGTGTCATAGAAACATAGAAACATAGAAGATAGGAGCAGGAGTAGGCCATTCAGCCCTTCGAGCCTGCTCCGCCATTCAATGAGATCATGGCTGATCATCCAAATTCAGTACCCTGTCCCTGCCTTCTCCCCTTATCCCTTGATCCCTTTAGCCTCAAGAAATATATCCAACTCTTTCTTGAATATATTTAATGAACTGGCCTCCACCGCCCTCTGTGGCAGAGAATTCCATAGGTTCACCATTCTCTGAGTGAAGAAGTTCCTCCTCATTTCAGTCCTAAATGGCTTACCCCTTATCCTTAGACTATGAACCCTGGTTCTGGACTCCCCGGCCACCATAAACATCCTTCCTGCATCTAGTCTGTCCAGACCTGACAGAATTTTATAGGTTTCGATGAGATCCCCTCTCAATCTTCTAACCTCCAGTGAGTATGAGCCCAACCGACGCAATCTCTCCTCATACGTCATTCCTGCCATCCCAGGTGTCAGCCTGGTGAATCTTCGTTGCACTCCCTCCATGGCAAGAACGTCCTTCCTCAGGTAAGGTGACCAAAACTGCACACAATACTCAAGGTGCGGTCTCACCAAGGCCCTGTGCAGCTGTAGCAAGACATCCTTGTTCCTGTACTCGAACCCTCTTGCTACGAAGGCCAACATACCATTTGTCTTCTTAACCGCCTGCTGCACCTGCATGCTTACCTTCAGCAACTGGTGCACAATAACACCCAGGTCTCTTTGCACTTCCCCTTCTCCCAATCTATTGCCATTTAAATAATAATCTGCCTTCCTGTTTTTGCCACCAAAGTGGATAACCTCACATTTATCCACATTATAGTGCATTTGCCATGTTTCTGCCCAATCACCCAACCTGTCCAAATCGTACTGGAGTTTCACGACATCCTCCTCACAGCTTACCCTCCCACCCAGCTTTGTGTCGTCTGCAAATTTGGAGATATTACATCCAATTCCCCCGTCCAGATCATTAATATATATTGTGAACAGCTGGGGTCCTAGGACCGATCCTTGCGGTACCCCACCAGTCACTGCCACTCGGAAAACAACCCGTTTATTCTAACTCTTTGCTTTCTGTCCGCCAACCAGTTCTCCATCCAAGCCAGTAAGTGAACATGCCCAGCTGAGGCATAAGATGTAGCACCAGAGCTGTAAGCCTATGTGAGAGATTGGCATTGCTTAGGAGCTGATGAGTAACAGGCTTATAGGTAGCTATTTGTGGCATGGAATCTTGAGCCACCTATCTGGCACATGGCACCTCTTCAGTCGTCTTAATTTGCCAGATTCCTTCAAGTATGTCTTCTCCAATAGCTGTTGCCATGGCACCATTGCTCAGCAGGCATGCTGCATTGCAGTGTTCTGCGGAGGCTGCCCCAGATATCCAAACACTTCCAAACCCTCTTGACATGCACCTCATGAAGAACAAGGGCTACTTCACCATCAATTAAGGGAGTTGGGACAGTGCTACTCATCACTTGACCACAGATTCTGCTTCATGCCTCTATGTTGAGTTTTCTCTCCTATTGTTCTTGACTATTATTTCTCTCTTCCTCCTCCACCATGCCTGCCCCCACCCTCACCGCAGAATTAACAAAGGCTGAGAATATGTATAAAGCATCATTGTCAACATTGTTTATCTCCATAACCAGCAACTTCACTTTAAGTGGCTGTATGAGGGTCATTTTAAGCTTTGGTGAAGTTGTAAAAAAGCGATATATTGGATCTGCTGCTCATTATTCAAGGGATGGACAATAAATACCAGCCTTGCCAGCGACGCCCACATCCCAAGAATTAATATTTAAATATACACCCACGCGATTTTCCTTTCCATTGAAGTCAACGGAAAGGAAAGTGGGACGGGTTGCATAATGGTTGGCCAATCCAGTATCGCCTTTTATACACTGTTGCCAAGTGGTAAAATTACCCCCATACCCCTATAATTTGGAGTATTAGCCTTTGAAAGGCTGCATACTCAAGCTATTTCCCCCCACTTCTCCCCTCTGGTCATGCTCTCTGAGCAATGATAGCCATAAGCTTAGCTTGTAGTGTCCGGTGAACCCAGCTTCTCATTGTTACAATGGACACAGCTGCCACAAGGCACAGCTGGGAGTGACGGTTCAATTAACTGCTATCGAGGTGCAGCCCAGCCCTTGATCAGTCCTGTTGGTTGGAAACTCTCAGGAGTAGATTTTCAACCTGTGACCCAGGCGTAAACCTTGCATTGAAGGTCGGCCATCGGTTATAGAAATCATTTTCCAGTTTTCTTTGCTCTGTCTCTAGTCATTGTTGTACCCAGTTTGGGAGTGCATGATGCACGCACTAGTTTGAATAAGTGGTCTTTCCTATGTGAGGGAAAAAGCCATATATCAGAAAGATACACCATTATATGAACAGAATTCTGATATTTAGTAATACATGATATACTGGGTTTAAAAACCTAAAGCCTCGGAGGCACAAGCTGTAAACAGAAATACAGGCTTCTAAGATAAAGATCAGTTCTTAACAAAGCTGTAAACATACAAGCTTTGAAAAAGGATTTGGTTAAATATACTAAAACAATTACCCTATTGAAATGGCAGTTTGGTGCTTCCGAAAGGTCTGGAGTTTGGGAAAAACACAATGGAAGACCCAATTTAATGTGTTATAAGCGAACACGTTGAACAGAAACACAAACATTAAAAGAGGCATGTGCCTTTGAAAAGATGACATCAATAAAAGAAACACCTGCTGGTCAAATAGTTTTTATGTAAAACTTGGAAGACAGGAAACACGATTAAATATGCAACCACCTAAGATAGCTAGAAAACAAGCAAACACACTGGTTAAAGTGGTTTTAATTTACATAATGTAAATATGATACCTGCAGCACACTTTGAGATATGACTTCAGTAGATGCACCAAGCAATTACATTGTGTTTGTATTGAACTTGGAGCAGTTAGGAGACTCAACGTCTGCTAAAACCAGTAAAGCCAATATTAAGAATTGAATGGAAAATATTTGATAAGAATGGCATCAAACAGAAACCATTGCTGTCATATTGTATTTATGTTGGTTTTTGGAACACCTAAAGGTAGGGACATAATTATGCATTCAATATTTGAATTGAAAGTAAGATAGAAAGCATTCAACAGAGGTGTCAATAAAGATAACTAGCTTACATCAGCAGAGAACTTCAAAGAATAAACCACTGCAAAAAGGGTATAAAAGATAAACCTTTTCAAACAGAAAGTCAGAAGTCGCTGAATGGGCCAAGCATTTCTCAACTTTACAGGCACCATCTGTAAGTTTTTAACTTTGAGTCTCGGGGATCAAATGGTACTATAATTTGATTTTGGTGGATGTTCTGGATTTAGAAATAAGTAAGAAATGTAGAAATGTAATGAAGTAAAGATTTGAGAATAAGGGTCTCGGAGAAATAAGAAATGTAAGCTATTTGCATTTTGAAGTATATATTTTTAGAATTGTCTCATAGAGTATTTCTGTATAAACTCGTGAATCCAATTTCTGTATACACTTTTGTGAGGAGTTGCAGAATTCTGGGGGCTATTCCGGACCCTCATAATATCCGGAAGGTTACAGTCTCCTTAAACTTATTAATACTGCTATCTGGAGGATGGTAACATCTTCAGTCGTTCCTTTCCTTTCCTTTAGGGAGAGATAGCCTGAACCTTAAGACCCATATAAGCGTCTTATAGGATTCGGCTATCTCTAACTTAAGTTGAAGTTAAACGTCTGGGGAATACGCTTGACCTGGGGTAGCCCGAACAGGGCAAGGACTTGTAATTATCCCTTCAGTTGGCGCCCAATGAGTGTGTTATCGAGTTGATACAGAACCTATACTTATATTTATATCTATACCCATGTTGTAGATTGTTAAGTATAGAAGGAATGATTACTGACAGTGGTTCTACGACCCAGATTTTAGTCTCTAGAGATGACAAGACCCTGATCAGACCTTGTAGAACTTAAATCAGAACTCCCTCAATATACCATTGAGGTCTAGAAGCTTCTTATAAAGTTCATATTAAACCCTAACCGAGGTTAGGTCCTGGCGAAATATTAAACCCTAACTGAGGTTAGGTCTTGAAGAAATGGCAAATCCTGTCGGAAGTTTTTTTATTAGAACATTTAAATGATAGCTTTGTATGGGGAAATAATCCTATCCCTGTACCTCCACAAAACCAAGTGATAATTTTTGAAATAGAAGGCTTTGATGCCGAAGGAGACATTAGAACTCATGGCACAATTAATATTGATTCCCAGAACCAGATCCTGTGGGATAATCAAACGAATACTCCAAATCCAATAAATTCCTTAATGATAAGGTGCACACCTGCACAATTGGGAGGCCTAATGAACAGTGCCCAACATGGATGAATAGCAGGACCCGGAGCAGCCTATTCTCCTGGGGGCCATGGATTCCGGTTAAGGTGGCAAACTCATGATGAAGTAAATGACAACAATCTTTGAGAAAACTACAGACAGCTTAGAATCCATTATAATCAATGCCGACAGGCACTAGCTCACTCTTGTCTAAATGCTGGGGGTGCAATAATTAATGGTCCAGTAAACCAACCCCAGCAACCACAAATTGTGCCCCTAGGTCAAGTACACCTGAGCTCTATCTACACAATGTGTGGTAGACCAGGAAACACCAGCCAGGAAAAAACCTGTTGGATTCTAACTAACCTTGATAAATTGGAAACCTGTTGCCAAGATTGGAATGCTCAACATCTGAGGCAACTACTGCAAATGATATTAAGCTCAAACTTAATTCCCCCATTAAACCAGTGCAACAACTGGGTTCAAATATACACTTATGTTCTCACAGCAACTCAGGGCGGGCATGTAATTGGTTCAATCAAGGAATTACTCACTAATGCAGCCACAACTAAAGGGCTGGTAGTTGCCTACAGATTAGGCAAAGTACTTACACAGGATAATTGGGACATTGTTCATGGTTGCCTGGCCAATCAATATCAAAATACAGCCCTCAAACTTGCCTGTGAGGGTGCTCTAAATGATTATCGAGATAACCAACAAAGATGGGGTAATATCAATCAAATTATCCAATTAAATCATGACCTTTTAGGTCTACCCCAAACTAAACCTATAATGAGATCAGAAACTAAGAATAAACAAAAACAAAGAAGGTAGTTTTGGTACTCAGAAAGAAGGACTGTATAGACCCAAGTCTCAAGTCCACCCTGCCCAGACACAAACTCATGGCTTGGGACCCCCAAGAGGGTATTCCAAAAGGTTTACACCCCCAACATGAGACAGATTTCTCCCCAGAAAGATGGGATAGACAAGGGGCTAGCCCTTGAAAGGAAAGCGAAGGGTAGTGGACTCCCTATGGGGACAGCTTTAACACTGGCCAAAACTATCAAAGAGCCATGGGAGTGTACCGAGAAAACCGAAATTGGGATCAAAAAGATTCCCGGCAGAACCAACGTCCACCTCAACAGGAGGATCATCAAGAAAGTAAATGGTCCGATAAACCCCATCAGGGATCTGAAAAACACAAAATCCCCAAGAGGGAGGAAAAAAATCAGTTAAAATAATTAAAGATAAAGCAGCAAATGAACCTCAGCATCTTGAGGATGATCAATCCCAGGATTGAAGGCCTGGCACACAGCCAGGACCTTTTGAATTCCTCTATGCCTTGGCAACCTTGCCCACAAATGAACACAGCTTGATCAAACTTGTCCAGAAGGGGGAGGTAAAGACATCCTCGAGCAACTCATTAATAAATACTGGCCTAGAAATTCAGTATCACCACGTTTGGGGCGTTATAGTGAAGTGGGCACGAAATTTAGCGCCCGGCACAAATTATCGCCACCTTCAGCTAAATTGACCTGCTTCGCCCCAAGAGGTGCTTGGAGCGCTAAAGCAGGTGCTGCACGACTGTTCTAAGCCGCTAAGCCAGAGAAGCGAGGCGCTACCACCGAGGGCGGGCACAGTGCAGGTGCGGCCAGTTAGCGATTGCAGGCAGACACACTGGCGCTGGTCAGCTCATAAAGGGCAGGGTTGATCTTGGATTGCAGCCACACCCTGCACATCGGAGCCCTGATTCTCGGCCTGGACAGACCTGCTGCCACATTCTCATGCCTAGGACCATGGAGAGGGCCAGGGAGCGAGCGCAGCGGTTCAGTGAGGGGGCCCTGCAGGTTCTGGTTTGTGCAGTGGAGCGCAGGCAATCTATCCTGTTTCCGGACAGTGATAGGAGGCCACTGCCCACCGACTACCGCAAAGCTTGGAGGGAGGTGGCTCACAGAGTGACCTCCAGCAGCATGGTGCCTAGGACACCTGTGCAATGCAGGCAGAAGTTCCAGGACCTCACTCGGGTCATCAGGGTGAGTATTCTTTTCAGTATCCTCTTCATCCCTGCATGTCCACCTCACTTTATGGCCAAAGGGTCCTGAAAGCCCCAATGCCCAGCCCTCATCCAACACCAATGGGCCTTTCATGAAACTCACACGCACATTCAGCACTTTACGCACTTTAAGGGCTATTCAACCATGGGAGGCAGCGCAGCCAAGATCAGGGCTTCACACTGTCAGGGCTATTCCACCATGGGAGGCAGTGCAGCCAAGATCAGGGCTTCACACTGTACTCAGAGTCCGTCCTTTCTCTTGCAGGGCAAGCTGGCCCATAACAGGAGGCAGCAGCAACAGACCGGGGGAGGCCAGCCTCACCTTAAAGACCTCAGTGATCTGGAGCAGCGAGTCCAGTGCATTATGGCAGGCCGGATGATTGGCCCCGTCGCCACTGGAGATGCCGACCCCGTTCTGGACAGCAATGGTAAGGTCATCACCTTTTGACCTCTCTCCTTCCACTTGTGCCTCACACCAGCATCCTTTGCCACTATTGAACCAATACACTGCATTGCAGCATTCATACCTCCCTCACTGCCACCCTGTCCTCACGCTAAAGCAACTCTTGTACCTCCCTGCTTTCAGATGGTGAATCGCCAGGTGAGGAGGCGGACCCTCAAACTGCCACTGTGAGTGATTCTGAAGGCGAGGATGAAGATGAAGCTGGACCATCAGTGCCACCCTCAGCCGAGGCAGCCCATGGCCATAATGGGGACACGTCTTCCCTGGAGGGGAGCAGGGAGGAAGGGTCTGAGGAGGGTGAAGCTCCGGGGCCCAGCGGGCTGCAGCAACGTGGGGGGGTAGGGAAGCTCGGCGGCCTTCTCCCCGGAGGGAGAGTCTGGCCTCCAGTCCTGCTACAGTAAGCGCAGAAGAGGTGTGGCTCCTCACTGAAATGGGCGCCCAGGCGGAGCAAAGGCACACTGAGCTCATGGCTGCAGTGGCAAGGATGCCCGAATCCATTGAGCCACTGGCAAGGAGTGTCCAGGACTTTGGTGCAGCACAGGCAAGGAGTCTGCAGGACTTCGGTGCAGCACTGGCAAGGAGTCTGCAGGACTTCGGTGCAGCACAGGCAAGGAGTCTGCAGAACTTTGGTGCAGCACAGGCAGCACAGGCAGCTTCCACGCAAGTGCTTAGTGGTGCAATGCAGTCAGTGGCTGGTCTGATGCAGACGCAGATTGAGGCCACACGAGCACTGACTGCTGCCACCCTCGCTGCATCGGGCATGAATTGCCGGGGCCCTCACCGCGCCGCAGAAGGCCTGCAGTCTGTGCTTCAGCAGATTGCTCCACATGCTGCTGTGCTGCCCCGTGGGAGTGCCAGTGTGTCGTCCGACCAGGGAGTGCCTGTCCTCTGTCAGGATGGCAGCATTCCTGCTGCCAACACTGTCACTTCTCCACTGCAGCTGCCACCACCCATAGGACAGACTGCTGCCGCACATGCTGAGTTGGAGCAGTCAGCAGCCGGGCCCTCCAGGCCCAGAGCTGGTCCAGGCCGTCCCCCAAGGGCATCTGCCGACTCAGTTTCTGACACTCAGCAGCCGTCCCCCAGCCTTGCTGCAGCCACTGGGGTCCCATTATGGAGGAGCTGCAGGGTGGGAAGGGGCCAATCTCACAAGCAAAGCAGATCACCCTCGAAGGGCAAAAAGTAGGAGGAGTGGCAAAATGCTGTTAATTTTTTTATTGAAGGCCGAGGATCCTGGTCATTTTTTGTTAACGCTTTTGTTCATTGTCTCCAGGTTGTGAGAGCCAGTTATGTGTCTGACTGCTTTTTTGGGGGTTTCTCTCTATTGCTTTGTCATGCGGGAAGGGCACACAGTTTGGTAAATAAAGAAGTGTCTTTATTTAGATTGTGCATGTTTGCTCTTTGAACTATTTGTTGCCTTGACTGGCTCAGGGTTTGCGGAACCGTTCCATTCATGTTCTTTCAATGGCACAAGCCATTCCCTCAGAGGGGTCCTAGAACCGACTTGCAATAAGCCGCTGACGGACGGTCCTTGCACTTTGTGCCTCCCTCCCATCTTGGTGCTCCTCCTCCTCCTCCTCTTCCTCCTCCTCCTCCTCCTCCTCCTCTGCTGGCAGTGGCTGAGTCCTGAGGATTGCCAGGTTATGCAGCATGCAGCACACTACAATGAAATGGGAGACTCGCTCAGGCGAGTACTGAAGGGCTCCCCCGGAATGGTCCAGACAGTGGAACCATTGCTTTAGCATGCCGATTGTGTGCTCAATGATGTTCTTGGTCGCTTGATGGCTCTCATTGTATTGTTCTTCAGCAGGGGTGCTGGGCGCATGGAGCGGGGTCATCAGCCAGGTGCACAGAGGATAGCCCTTGTCCCCGAGAAGCCAGCCTCCTGGGTGAGCCGGGGCTTCGAAAAGGTCTGCCACAGAAGTCTGGCACAGGATGAAGGTGTCGTGGCTGCTGCCTGGAAAGCGGGCATTGACAGCTAGTATCAGCTGTCTGTGGTCACACACCAACTGCACGTTCAACGAATGGAACCGCTTCCGGTTGCGATAATCTTTGGCATTCTCTTGCGGCGCCCGCAAAGCCACATGTGTGCAGTCAATGGTGCCCTGGACCATGGGGAAGCCCGCTATTCTTGCAAATCCCATTGTGCACTCTTGCTGCTTGTCCAGGGTCATGGGGAAGGAAATGTACTGACGTCTCCTTTTAAAGAGGGCATTCATGACTTGGCGGATGCAGCAATGCACCGCGAACTGGGAGACATTGGCAATGTCCCCAGTAGTGGATTGGAAGGAGCCGGTGGCATAGAAGTTGAGAGCCACTGTCACCTTCACTGCCACTGACAGAGATGTCCTGCTCCTCAGTTGAGGCGGCAGATCTGGCTGAAGCAGGTGGCAGGGCTCAGTGACCACTTCCCTGCTGAATCAAAGCCTCCGAATACACCGCTCCTCAGACATGTTGAGGTAGCAGAACTGTTGGCGGCATAGCCTGGCTGGGTAAGGCCTCCTGTGCCGACGCCTGTTGGCCCTCCTCTGTCTCGCCATGATTGGCACTCTCTCTCGGTGTCTCTGAGCCCTCTCAATGCAATGGAGAAACCCAATGTTTCCACCCATTGCAGCCCCCATAGTATGTGGCCACTCAAGGTAATGGCACTGAAAAATCAATCCGACTGCAAAGTTCTGGGCCGAAGCCAGAAGTACCTGTGCGAGCGCTGACTCAATGCAGAAAGCTCTCTCCCTTTGTCTCTCTGCAAATCTCTCTCTCTCTCACAGAAGGAGTGGTCCAAAAATGGCTACCACTAAGAAGCCAGGAAGAGCCCACTTTAAATAATGCCCCCCCCAGCCCCACAGCGACTGGGAACCGTTCCAGTCAACCAGTCGCTGGGAGCGCCAGGCGGAAAGGAGGGGGCGCCACTGAATTTCCGGTTCGGAGCACCCCAAGGGCGTTGCACCATGAAATGACATCAGGATCTGCGCGCGCAGCTGAGCGGGCGTCGCGGTTTCACGCCGCCGCTAAGTGTCCGCTCAATGTCGCGAGAGGCGCAGGTCTTGCTGCGCCCGGGTGATAGCCGCTTTGCGCCCCACTTATCGCCCTCTTAAAGCGCTAACGCGTGGAGCAAACAACTGAATTTCTCCCCCACTATCTTTATCTACAAAGCCATCCAAAATTAATGTGGAACGATAGAATACCTCCCCATCATGGAGGATGATGATATGGAGGAGGGAATCAAACAAATATCTATGAGACCGCTTACAGAATATCATCAAGTTATTTACTGTGATGGATCGTCAATGATGATTAAAAAAGAAACATCCCAACAATCCTCAGCTGGGATGGGGATAGTAGTAGGGACTTTGAGATTCCTATTCTTTGTGTCCAAAAGAATTACTGTCTGCACCCCTTGGCCAGAAGACAGTGCAATATGCTGAAGCCGCAGCATTAAGGTATGTTTTAAAGGAAGCAGACTTTATTAAACCCACACAGTGGGAAGAAATTCTCCGTTTGAGAATGGAGAAAAAGAAGTGTCAGGCTTACCACTGGGACAGTACACTCAAAAGGAAACAGCCTTACAGATGAACAAGCAAAATGTTCGATCTGCATGACACCCCCTTGAGAGGGGCCTACCAATGTTAGTGTAATCACTAGGGAAGAACAAGCAGCTAATCAGGATGATGAACTGATTCAGCTATTAGACCCAATAACAGAGAATCCACCAGAATGTCCACCAAGGTACTTTTACTCGGAAACCCCTATGGATATTGTACTAGTTAATTTGCCCAAAGGAAACTGAGAAGTACCCCCGAGCCACAAATGAGAACAGCTTGTAAAAGAAGCTCACAAGGGCATAAGTCAATCATATTATAGTGCCAGAATAACATTCTGCAAATTGACCCTCTTATATTGGTGGCCAGGCATGCTTAAAGCCTGTAAAATATACGTGGCAAATTGTGAACCATGCTATTCGCCCAATAAGTCATCACTAAATTAAGGCACCACCATTGGCTCCTGTGAAAGCTGATTAGCAAATGGGAAAAAAATTTATTGACTTTATTGGACCACTTCCCCCATTTTTGGGATATAGACATGTTCTCGTTTGTGTGGCTGGATGAACTTCCTTCTGCTGGCTGGTCCAACAAAAACTGTTTCAGAAAACGCACTCGCCGGGGCTATTTCTGATATAATTACTGTAGCTGGTGCACCCAAAATCTTACACTCTGATTAAGGTGGAGCCTTTGTATCTAAGGTCTTCAAAGACTATTACGAAGAAAGGGGGATTGGGTTAGAGCACAGCATGCCACGTCATCCACAATCAGCGGGGCTGGTGGAATGTAAAAAATTGGGAAGTAATAAAGTTCTTGGTCAAACTGTTGAGAATCAGGGGAAATAAGTGGACCGCCAGCATTCTAGAAGTGCAGCTATCACTTAATAATGTGCCCACATCTGCATCAGGGACTGTGTCCCCTAAGAAACTCCATATTATCTGATGTATACACTGCTTACCCACAGTTCTTTTATTGCCTCTACACACTGAGTCCTTGACCCGACATCAACAGTTAGATTTTAGAAAAGAAGTAACAGAGGAGATTCATCGAATTGATCAGAGGTTAAGGGAAGCAAATAGGCAGAAAAAATTGACAAATAAAGTATGGCAACCCATAATAGGAGAATGGGTACAGGAAAAGAAGTTCAAGCAGAAACCTGGTTTAAGACCAAAGTGGGAAAAATCTGTTCCAATACATTCTGTTATTAACGAAAGAACAGTTCAAATACATATTAACCAGCTGAATGGCAAGCATATTTTTAAAACTGTCTCCATCGACAATATCAAAACATGTCCTGTGGGATACCGAAAAGGAGGAACAATATAAGGTGCAGTTTTATACTGTCTTTAAAGACCCAGCTTGGAGCACGACACAGGAAATGGATGCGATCGAAATACTGACGATGGGAAGTCAGAAGGTGTCACTGACACTTCTATACGTTGCATGGCAACGCATCAGGAATTGGATTTGCGAAAAGCAACAACCGAAAAAAGGAAAGATCAATGAGTTACTTCAGCGACAGAGGAAGACACCACGGATAAAAGAAGGAATCAACTAAGTCCCTGGTAGGTCCTTAACAAAAGCACGCATCGGTACAAACGCTGGATCGAAGGAACAGTGTGTCAAACTTCAACTAGTTTCAACTGATGTCTCCTTGACTTGTATGAATAACTCATCTCTACATGTTGTTTCACTCATTGCATGCCTATGTTCTTATCATCCTTTTAAATTGTGTACAATTTAAAATAAGACAAAACATTGTCCTAGATGACTTAAAATGAATTTTCAAGTAGCACATGATTGTGCATCTCGTGAAATTAATATGCTATTGTTACCTCATGAGTATCATTGACCAAACTCTGCCCTGATGTTATGAGCTCATCTTTTGGTCAAGAAGGGGGTGTTTAGGAATAAGCCATATTTCAGAAAGATGCACCATAATATGAACAGAATTCTGATAATTATTAATATATAATAATAATAATAATCAACTTTTATTGTCATTGTTAGTGCACAAGTGCAGTACAACGAAATGTAGGCTTGCGGCTCCCGAGAGTGTACATTTAGATTAAGACATTTAAACATTCAACATTCATTTGGCTTGTAATACATTAACATAAACATAACCATAATAATGTGCATTGGCAGATGTGCAGGCTTTAGAGTTTATTTGTGGAGTTCAGTAGGATGACAGCCCTGGGAAAGAAGCTGTTCCTAAATCTGGTCATTCGGGTGCGAATGCATCTGTAGAGTCTCCCAGATGGCAGGAGGGCGAACAGACTGTGGCTGGGGTGGGTAGGGTCTTTGATGATGGTCCGTGACCTCCGTAAACAGCGTTTCTGGTATATGTGCTCTATGGTCAGTAGCCGGGTGCCGGTAATGCGTTGGGCAGTTTTGACTACCCACTGCAGGGCTTTCTGGTCATAGTAGCTACAGCTGCCATACCATACTGTGATACAGTTTGTCAGGATGCTCTCTATTGTGCAGCGGTAAAAGTTAGAGAGGATCAGGGGTGACAGGTTACATCCCTTCAGCCTCCTTAGGAAATATAGGCGCTGCTGGGCCTTCTTCACCAGAGAGGAGGTATTGAGGGACCAGGAGAGATCTGGGTTTTTAAATCTAAATCCTCGGAGACACAGGCCGCAAACAGAAATACAGCCCTCTGAGATAAAGATCAGTTCTTAACAAAGTTGTAAACATAAAAGCTTTGAAATGGGATTTGGTTATATATACTAAAACAATGACCCTATTGAAATGGCAGTTTGGTGCTTCCGAAAGCTCTGGAGTTTGGGAATAACACAATGGAAGACCCAGTTTAAAGGTGTTATAAGCAAACACGTTGAACAGAAACACAAACATTAAAAGAGGCATGTGCCTTTGAAAAGATGACATCAAGTAAATGAAACACCTGCTGGTCAAATAGTTTTTATATTTAACTTGGAAGACAGGAAACACGATTAAATATGCAACCATCTAAGATAGCTAGAAAACAAGCAAACACTCTGGTTAAAGTGGTTTTAATTTACATATGGTAAATATGATACCTGAAGCACACTTTGAAGATATGACTTCAATAGATGCACCAAGCAATTACATTGTGTTTGTATTGAACTTGGAGAAGTTAGGAGACTCAACGTCTGCTAAAACCAGTAAAGCCAATATTAAGAATTGAATGGAAAATCTTTGATAAGAATGGCATCAAACAGAAACCATTGCTGTCATATTGTATTTATGTTGGTTTTTGGAACACCTAAAGGTAGAGACATAATTGTGCATGCAATAGTTGAATTGACAGTAAGATAGAAAGCATTTAACAGAGGTATCAATAAAGATAATTAGCTTACTTCAGCAGAGAACTTCAAAGAATAAACCACTGCAAAAAAGGCTATAAAAGATAGACCATTTCAAACAGAAAGTCAGAAGTCGCTGAACGGGCCAAGTGTTTCTCAACTTTACAGGCACCATCTGTAAGTTTTTAACTTTGAGTCTCGGGATCAAACGGTACTATAATTTGATTTTGGTGGATGTTCTGGATTTAGAAATAAGTAAGAAATGTAGAAATGTAACAAAGTAAAGATTTGAGAATAAGGATCTCTGAGAAATAAGAAATGAAAGCTATTTGTATTTTGAATTGTTAATGTTGCGACTGACTCAACAGCTGTTAAATGAATGTCAGCTCTTAAGTAAAACGATATATTTTTAGAATTGTCCCAAAGAGTAATTCTGTATAAACACGCAAACACAATTTCGGTATACACTTTTGTAAGGAGTTGCAGAATTCTGGGGGGTATCCAGACCCTCATAATATCCGGAAGGTTACAGTCTCGTTAAACTTAATAAAAGTGCTATCTGGAGGATGGAAACATCTTCAGTCGTTCCTTTCCTTTAGGGAGAGATAGCTTGAACCTTTAGACCTATATAAGCGTCTAATAGAATTCGGCTATGTCTAACTTAATTTGAAGGTAAACGTCTGAGGAATACATCTGATCTGGGGTAGCCCGAACTTGTAATTACCCCTTCACCTAATACTGATATCCTTCCCCTGATTTAAAAAAAACTTTTAAGCAAGTTTTATAAATTCCCTCCTGGGGCCTCTCAATGGGATTTGAGAATCATGCACGGCGGTCAGTGCATCTGATTCGAGGTCCTCCCAATTCTCTGTGCTGGACGTGTGGCCACTCTTGAAGATTCCTTGCTGGTGCATGGTTTCTAAAAACCCTCTGGTATGGGAACAGTCGCAGGAGTAGGCTATTCATTCCCTTGAGTCTGTTCCACCATGCAATTAGATCATGGCTGACTTGTATCTTAACTCGATCTACCCGCCTTAGTTCCATATCCCTTAATACCATTACCTAACATAACTCCATCAATCTCAGTTTTGAAATGTTCAATTGACCCCCAACCTCAACAGTTTTTTGGGGAGAGAGTGCCAGATTTCCAATCCCCTTTGTGTGAAGAAGTGTTTCCTGACATCACCCCTGAATGGCCTAGCTCTAATTTTAAGGTCATGCTCCCTTGTTCTGGAATCCCTCACTGGAGGAAATATTTTCTCTCGATCTATTTCACCTAAATGGCCAATCGCCATGTGTGAGCTAACTGTCCCCATTGTGGAGAAATAGCCACCAAGCCCAATGTTGTCCTCACTGCCACTGGATGCCATTGAATTGACTTTCAGAACACGGCGCTGTAAGAATAGCTGACGTGTCCCTACGGGGAGTAAGCATTCCATTTTACTAGTGTACTAGTTACATATGGCAAATAAAAATTGAATTGAATTGAATTGAATTGAATTGACATGTGCGCACTTTCCGAGAGTCACTGCACAGCAGGCGGGAGCAGCTGCCTAGCCTCCTCCTTCTCTCTTCTTAGAAGGATTGCAGATTTAATTGCAAGAAAAATTTCTCATCAAATGGCAGCTCTAGATTCACTGTCTTTTTTTTGAAGGAATACAAGAAAGGGAAATATTTCTCGTTCATTTTTCCTCACCTCTATTCAATCTGTACCACTGTTGTCTGATGTCAACTCTGTAATCACATCACAGTACAGGCTGCATAAATAGCAGGAGCTATAAACATAACAATGTTTCAATATTCTGGCAAGAAAAGATTAATTAACTTTTGACACTCATAAAATACCCATTACCAAATCTCAAAGTGCCGTTAAACCTGCCAGCCTGTCCATTAAACAGCAGCTCAGTCATCAATGAGCTGATTAATATTAATACTTGATGCAAATGAGGGAACAAAATCTCACATATTTTATATGCAGACTATCAGCGTCTAATCATGGTCTGGTTATTTATTTCCCTCCCCAGTCAGATCGGTGCTATTTATTTTAGACGGGGTTTTAGAAATGAGCGCTCCGCTGTCTATGTACTGCCGGAGTGCAGCTTCATTACTGTGATGGGTCCGTGTAACTTTTACAATGCTGCCAGTAACAAAACAGCAAAGCATTTCAGAGTATTAGTGATTTTGGGGAGGCAAAAAATACCCACCAGATCAAAATGGCTAACACCACAGGCATCCTGGGCCACCTCAACCAACACAGTAGACTGCGGGAATGATCAAAATAATAAGCTCTGTTGTTGGGTAGTGAAGTTAATACTCACATTGAAAACAAATCCAATTGCTAGAAATACACACAGCTTCCTCTTTCTGTTGTGCTCGCCTTATAGTTTTTAATTGACAAGTGTTGGACTTTATCAGTTAATGTAAAGAGGTAATATGCTAATCCTTCAAAAGGGACTGTGTTCCCATGGCATCCAGTGATGCTTGATGTGCCATGACTTTAATGCAATGAAAATATTCCATTTTAATAATGCTTGCAATATCATTAAAGTCTCTGTGAGCTTAGCAGTTGATGAGGTCAGACGGTTCATGGGCCTTTCCAGTGACTGGAGGGGAATAAACCACGTACAATAACAATTGGCTGTCATCTCACACAACATCTCAGTTCTTAAAAAAGAAAGACTTACATTTATACAGCGCCTTTCATGACCTCAGCACATCCAAAAGCGCTTTACAGCCAATGAAGTACTAGTGAAGTGTAGTCACTCTTGTAATGTAGGAAACAGGGCAGACAATTTACACACAGCAAGCTCCCACAGACAGGAATAAGATAATGACAAAATAATCTGTTTTAGTGATGTTGGTTGAGAGATAAATATTGGCCAGGACACGAGGGGTATCTTCCCCCTGCTCTTCTTTGAAGTCCACCTGAGAGAGCAGACAGGGCCTTGGTTCAATGTCTCCTCTGAAAGACGGCGCCTCCGACAGTGCAGGTTATCTGCTCAAGTCTCTGAAGTGGGACTTGAACCCATGACCTTCTGACTCTTCTGGCAAGAGTGCTACCACTGCCCCACAATGGCACTGCCAAGTGTGGGACTGAGCTACACAGGGTGCCCAGTTCAATCCCTGGTCTATACTGAGTTAGCTAAACTCAGAGGTGGTAGAGATAGAGCAGGATAAAATCCTGCCCAAGGTTACCACTGATATCCATCCAGTACATGTGTCTAAAGAACAATCTTGCATTTATATAGTGCCTTTCGCCTTCTTGGGATATCCCAAAGTACTTCACAGCCAATGAAATGCTTTTGTTTCTGAATTTTACTTATTGTTGTTTTGCAGGCAAAAGTAGAGATTAGGGCTGGATTTTAATTCAGGGGCGGGTTGGGGTCGTGTAATCCGCATTTCGTGTTATCCACATGTGGTAAACCACTGTTTGTATTCCACTGTGTACATGCCTGTACATGCCTCGGCTGACTCCTCCCACGAATCCAGGTATAAAGGTGACTGCTCCACAGCCCCTTTGTATTCTGGACCGGTCGACCACTCGAGGCACACCTTCATTCTCTTGTTAATAAAAGCCTGTTAATTACTCGCTTAATCTCAGTCTTTTGAGTTATTGATAGCGCATCAATTTTATTAACAAGATTTTATAATGGAGAAGATCCTCACACCGGCATGCCTGGACTTAGACCATCGGGAGGCGGACGCATCCACTAAGTTTACTCACTGGCTGAGGTGCTTTGAAAAATTCCTGATCGCCTCCGCTGAAACGGTCAAATCGGACGAGGACAAACTGGATGTCCTGACCTCCAAAATGAACCACCGAGTGTACTCGGTCATCCAAGATGCGACCTCATACACGAATGCTATCAAGCTCCTCAAGGACCAGTACACGCGCCCAGTGAACGAAGTGTACGCCAGGCACTTTCTGGGGAGTCGTAAACAACAACCTGGGGAATCGACCGAGGAATACCTTCAGGCACTGTCTGTGCTTGGCCGGGCCTGTGGTTGTAAGGATGTAAAGGCCGCCGTGTACACAGAGGAACTTATCCGGGACGCTTTTGTAGCGGGCCACAGGTCCAATTACACCTGAAAGCGACTGTTGGAGCAGAGTGACCTCGACCTCAACAAGGCCTCTGAACTCACACTATCATTGGACGCAGCCTACCGGGGCATGGATGCCTACTCCTCTGCACCGTGGACGCCGTGGGGAACGACAGCCTGGGACACGGTAGGACCGTCTCATAGCACCGTGCCACCCCAGCCACATCCCAGCAACGGCCCAACTACCGCAGCAGTGTCCCAAGGCCAGACAGCAGTGCCCCAAGGCCAGAAATGCTACTTCTGTGGCCAGGCCAAACACCCCAGAGCACGCTGCCCGGCGAAAAATGCGATCTGCTCGGCTGCGGGAAGAAGGGACACTACGCCAGCATCTGCAGGGCCAAAGCCACCCCGAACCCCAGCAGCGCCACGTGTGGGCCGTGCGGGCCGCCATCTTGGGCCTCCACAGCCATGTGCGAACCACCGGAACAGCAGCCATTTTGGACGCCTCCAGCCACATGGGGATCATGGACGCCGCCATCTTGGACGACAGCCGGGACGCAGCAGGCCCCCAACACCGCCTCATCTGATACCCGCAGCGACACACCGACCCCTACGCTGGCCTTCGTTACACTGGACCAAGCGAGACTGCACCAGCTGGCCAGTTCCACAATGGACATTAAGGTAAATGGTCACGAAACAATCTGCCTTTTTGACTCTGGGAGCACGGAGAGCTTCATCCACCCTGACACGGTGCAGCGTTGCTCTCTCCCAGTCCTGCCTGCGCACCAGCGGATTTCTATGGCCTCCGAGTCCCAGTCGGCGGACATTGGCGGCTACTGCATGGTGACACTCGTAGTAGACGGGACTGTGTACGATAATTTTAAACTTCTGGTCCTGCCCGACCTCTGCGCTGCCGTTCTACTGGGGTTAGATTTTCAGTGCCACCTTAAAAGTGTTACGATGACGTACGGTGGACCTCTCCCCCCACTCACAGTCCGCAGCCAGCAGCTTCCAAATTGCCCGCCGCGCACCAGGTGCAACCTCTCCACACTCAGAGTCACCCCCCCCCACTGTTTGCTAACCTCACCCCCGACTGTAAGCCCATCGCCACAAAGAGCAGGCGATACAGTGCCGGGGACAGGGTTTTCATTAAAACCAAAGTGGAGCGGCTCCTGAAGGAAGGGATTATTGAGGGCAGCACCAGCCCCTGGCGAGCCCAGGTTGTGGTCGTTAAGACCGGCGAGAAGCAGCGCCTGGTCATCGACTACAGCCAAACAATAAATCGCTACACCCTGCTGGACGCTTACCCACTCCCCCGCATAGCTGATATGGTCAACCAGATCGCGCAGTACCGCGTCTTCTCGACCATTGACATGAAATCAGCGTACCACCAGCTCCCTATCCACCCTGAGGACCGCCAGTATGCTGCCTTTGAGGCAAACGGCCGCCTCTATCACTTCCTTAGGGTTCCCTTTGGCGTCACCAATGGGGTCGCCGTCTTCCAAAGGGAGATGGACCGGATGGTCGATCAAAATGCGTTGCAGGCCACTTTCCCATATCTGGACAATGTGACCATCTGCGGCCATGACTTGCAGGACCATGACGCAAACCTCGAAAAATTCCTCTGCACCGCCAAACTCCTCAACCTGACGTATAACAAGGAGAAGTGCATATTCCGCACAACCCGCCTCGCCATCCTTGGCTGTGTTGTGGAACACGGAGTCATCGGCCCCGACCCCGACCGGATGCGTCCCCTTATGGAACTCCCACTGCCCCACTGCCTCAAGGCCCTGAAGAGGTGCCTAGGGTTTTTCTCTTATTATGCCCAGTGGGTCCCCTACTATGCGGACAAGGCCCGTCCGCTGATCAAGTCCACCTCTTTTCCCGTGACGGCAGAGGCCCGCTTAGCCTTCCACCGTATCAAGGAAGACATTGCCAAAGCCACCATGCACGCAGTGGACGAATCCATCCCCTTCCAGGTGGAAAGCGACGCGTCCGACTTTGCCCTGGCCGCTACCCTTAATCAGGCGGGGAGACCCGTGGCCTTCTTTTCACGAACCCTCCAGGGCCCGGAGACCAGACACTCCGCTGTTGAGAAGGAGGCCCAGGCTATTGTGGAGGCTGTGCGTCATTGGAGGCACTACCTGGCCGGAAAACGATTTACCCTGCTCACTGACCAGCGTTCAGTTACTTTCATGTTTAACAACAAGCAGAGGGGCAAAATCAAAAACGACAAGATCTTGAGGTGGAGAATCGAACTTTCCACCTACAATTACGAGATCTTGTACCGGCACGGGAAGCTCAATGAACCCCCGGATGCTCTATCGCGTGGCACCTGCGCCAGCGCGCAGATCGATAGACTGCGGGCCCTCCACAATGACCTCTGCCACCCGGGGGTCACGAGGTTCTTCCACTTCATCAAGGCCCGCAACCTGCCTTACTCCATTGAGGAGGTCAGGACCATGACCAGGAACTGCCAAGTCTGCGCTGAGTGCAAACCGCACTTTTATAGACCAGACAGGGCTCACCTGATAAAAGCCACTCGCCCCTTCGAGCGCCTGAGCGTTGATTTTAAAGGGCCTCTCCCCTCCTCCGCCCGCAATGTGTACTTCCTCAACATTATTGATGAGTACTCCCGTTTCCCGTTTGCCATGCCCTGCCCGGACACGGTCATTAAATGTCTGAACGACCTCTTCACCCTGTTCGGTTTCCCCAGCTATATCCATAGCGACCGGGGCTCATCGTTTATGAGCGACGAACTCCGTCAGTACCTGCTAGCTAGGGGTATTGCCACAAGCAGGACCACCAGTTGCAACCCCCGGGGGAACAGACAGGTGGAAAGAGAGAATGCGACAGTTTGGAAGGCCGCCCTGCTAGCCTTAAAGTCTAGGGGCCTTCCGACCTCCCGCTGGCAGGAATGTGCTCCCCGATGCACCCCACTCTATTCGGTCACTGCTCTGCACTGCCACTAATGCCACCCCTCATGAGAAAATGTTTGTCTTCCCAAGGAAGTCCACATCGGGGACATCACTACCGCCATGGCTGACATCCCCAGGGCCGGTCCTACTGAGAAGACACGCGAGGACCCATAAAACGGACCCCCTGGTCGAAAGGGTCGACCTCCTCCACGCCAACCCCCAGTATGCTTACATTGCGTACCCGGACGGGCGGGAGGACACAGTCTCCATAAGAGACCTCGCACCCTCGGGGGCCGCAGTAACCCACTACCCAGTACCACCCCCCCCCACGATCCAATATCCAGCCCCAGCAGATGGCAGGCCTGGGTCCCGCGACCCGCTCGACACCTACGAGGACTACACACCAGTGCCCCAGCCTATGCGGGACTCGACGCCGGAAGCTTCACTACCCCTGCCGTCGCCACATCGATCACAGCGGCAGACAAGACCTCCGGAGAGACTCCAATACACTAACTTTTAATACACTCCACCCCGCCGGACTCAATTTTAAACAAGGGGTGAATGTGGTAAACCACTGTTTGTATTCCACTGTGTACATGCCTGTACATGCCTCGGCTGACTCCACCCACGAATCCAGGTATAAAGGTGACTGCTCCACAGCCCCTTTGTATTCTGGACCGGTCGACCACTCGAGGCACACCTTCATTCTCTTGTTAATAAAAGCCTGTTAATTACTCGCTTAATCTCAGTCTTTTGAGTTATTGATAGCGCATCACCACACAAATGTAAATCGATGTGGGAGATTGATGCAAATTTACCTTAATTGCCCAATTGAGTTCCAACGTGTGGGAACCCTTGGCAAATGAGTTTGTCCAGTCTGAAAGTCGCCTCCGATGACGTCATCATTGCTGCTGCATTTAACGTCTACAGCAAGCCTTGCTTCTTCTGCAGACTGACAACCTTTTGGCCTTTGGTGTGGGAGGGACCTGGAGGCACCATAAGCAGTGAGAGAGCTGAGTCTGCTCCCAGATTTGATGATGTGGCCCTGCAGGCATTAGTTGATGGAGCTAGAGCACATAAGGAGCTGCTCTTCCCTTCTACAGGGAGGAAGAATCCTCCCCAGCAAACCAAGGCCATGTGGATACAGGAGGCAGAGGAGGTCAACTCCTTAGCAATGACCCGCAGAACCTGGATACAGTGTAGGAAGAGATTTCATGACCTTCAGCGCACTGGAAAAGTGAGTATGATTTTCCCATCACCCTCAATCTGATCCCCATTGCTTTTCCTCACTAGCACTCAGCTTTAGCAATCTCTTCCTCCACATCCCACTTGGCACTGACATCCATGCACCCTTACCCATTCCCTTTCTCTATGGTCACATTCACCTAACTATTCCACTATGCAGCCCTCACACTCCCTATCACTGTGATGTGATGCAGACAACTGACAACACACAGGGAGGCCCTTGATCTTGCCACCTCACTCCATCTTTGTCTCCTTCTAACTATCTATGCTATGGAATCTCTACACTCACTCTTTCATTCTCACTCAACCCTCACTTGTCTCCCTCATTGCAGGAAAAGTGAGCTCACAATAAAAGAGAAAGAGCGAGGACAGGAGGAGGGACACCCTAACTAGCCCACCTCACCCCCTGGGGAGAGGCGGACCTGGAAATCATTGGAGTTGAGGAAGATGCGCAAGTGCGGGATGGACAGAAGGGTGCAACACAGCAAGCTGGTGACAGAATAGTTTACCATCTCTCTCATTGACATTGCATGAGTCGCTGATAATGATCCTGAAGCTCTAACAGATGGCAATGTGCATGTAACCTTGGCATCACATCTCTGACTCTTTCCTTTACTCCCCCACAAGACCATCACAAGCAGCCATGCCCACTTGCCAGGAGGAACAGCCTGAGCAGCCAGACTCATCAGAGGAAGCTGCAACCTCTGAGGGCGCAGTGTCAGCAGAATTCAGCGCACCCAGCACCAGCGCAGACACTCACACCTCAGTGGGACCTTCGGGACATAGAGTAGTGTTGTCACCTGGTGTATCACAGCTCACAAGTGAGCATCAGCAGATTGTGGAGACAGGGACAGCAGTGGGGAGTCCACGTCGGAGGGCGCAGGACTCTGCCAGCTTGGCTCAGCTGCATGTCGGCCCTTTGCCTCTTGGTCCATCCACAAGATTAGCGGTGCTGGAACACCAGAAACAGATGCAGGAGTCTCTGGCAGGTTTTGTCTCCAGGGTTGCTGTGCGTGTGGAGCGAATGGAGGAGTCCCTCACTAACATGAGCAGAGCCTTTGTGGAGTCATTGGCACATGACCGCATCACCATGGAAAGGATGGCAACCTCCGTGCAATGATCGCAACCTCTGTCGAAAGGATGGCTACAGTAGACGAGAGGATGGCTGCGGCCATGGAGGAGATAAGTCGCCAGAGTGCAGAAAACATGGTGAGTGTTCAGAATAGAATGACAACTCTGGAGGATCGATGGTCATCTATTGAACAGAGAAACCAGGCCTTCATGGAAGTCCTTCTAAGTAGGACTGCCAGTGCAGATACGGGTCCCCATGGCCCCCCTGATGTGCAGCAAAGTGCTCTCCAGCCACTTGCAGGTGCTGAGGGGGACCTGGCCCATGAGAGAGAAGTTGGTGGCAGACATCAAGGAAGTGGGGGCTCCTCTCAAAGTGCTCACACTTCCATGCCACTGCAGAGCCCTCGGTCAGAGCCCCACCAGAGTCCACACCCAACTGAGATCGACGTCTCAACCCCTGCACAGCCGCAGGAGCAGCAGGCTGTTGACGAGCCCTCACAGGCTTGTAACAGTCAGAGGATGCCCGCCAAAGGTGTCGAGATTGGAGCAGCAGGAAAGTGAGCAAGGGGCCTTCACATCTGCTGAAGCCATAGGGGAAGCACCACGTAGGAGCACGCATAAGAGAAAGATACTGCACAAATAGTCACAAGGGTAGTCACTTGGGTGAAATTTGATGTATTGTTAGACAAGGCCATCAGATTAATAATGTTAATAAAAATTCTGATGGCTACAGCTGTAGTTGTGGCATGTGTCATTTCGTGAATGGGACTTTCACATTGAGGGCTTCGGATTACTTGCAATTGTCAGTATGCTGGTCAAATAGCTAGGAACCCGCAAGGTCTTGGCCATTGTCGATGCTCAGTTAGAAGCTGCGGGGCAAAAGTGCTTGATTGGCTAGGTTAAGCAAAGCTGGCCAAGATGAATGAGTTTCTTGCATCCCGGGCAGCAATGTTCTCGCATAATGCTGCCGCTGGTTGATGGGCCTCTGCAGGATGTTCATTTATGCTTTCCTCCTCCTGCTGCCCCTCCTCCTCCTCCAACTCCTCCTCCTCCTCCTCATCATCATCATCTGAGGAGGATATGTGAGGAGCCACATTTTCCTCAGGAATCTGCAAGCCACGACGCTGTGCCATGTTGTGAAGTGTGCAGCAAACCACGACGATTCTGGAGACCCTGGCTGCTGAGTACTGCAACGGATCTATCCAGGCATCTGAAGCGCATCTTCATCAAACTGATGGTTTGCTCGATTATGGCTCTGGTAGACATGTGGCTGGAGTTGTAGCTCTCCTCTACTTCTTTGGATGGTCTCTTCAACGGCATCATTAGCCATCTCCTCAGGGGATCGCCCTTGTCTCCAAATAGCCATCCGTTAAGTTGGTCTGGCAGACTGAATAGCGGAGGCACACTAGACTGGCGCAGTATGAAGGAGTCATGGCAACTGCCAGGGTACTTGGCACAAACATGCAAAATTTCCTTCTTGTGGTCATACACCAGCTGAACGCTAAGGGAGTGGAAGCCCTTGTGGTTGACAAAAATACCTGGATTGCGACGGGGTGCCTTAAGGGCCACATGTGTGCAGTCAATGACGCCCTGCACCCTTGGAAAGCCTGCGAGATTAGCTAATCCAACTGCTCGTGCCGTGACACTAGCTTGATCCTTGGTGAAATGGATGTGATTTTGTGCAATGGCAAAGAGGGCACCGGTTACCTGCGTGATGCAAGTGTGTGCGGCCGCCTGGGAGATGCCGCTGATATCTGCTGCTGATCCCTGGAATGAGCCTGAGGCAAAAAAGTTGAGTGCGGTGGTGACTTTGACGGCCACTGGTAAGGCTTGTCCACGTGGTCCTCTGGGCTGCAGGTATTGTTGCAGCATTGCGCAGATGTTACTCACTACCTCTCGCGAAAGTCAGAGCCGCCTTTGGCACTGCTGCTCTCTCATGTTGCGGTAGCTGACCATGTGTCTGTAGACCCTGTTTGGGGGGCATCTCCTGTGCCGGCGGGCTTCCATGCGCTGGCCCCTTCTGGCCTGTGCAGCTTCAGGTGGGTGAGCAGCAGCCTGGCGCTCCTGTTGCTGCTGCTGTTGCTGGTGCTGCTGTTATTCCTGGTTCTGCTGCTGCCACGGCTGGTGCTCGAGCTCACCTAATGCCCAGAAGGGAAGGAAATAAATGGCTCCCATGCTTCTGGTATATGCCTCAGTTGAGGAAGCACTCAGTGAAGGTGGCGAGAGGGGTTTCCCAGGAGGTCACACTGGAGATGGGCGTCAGGCTCCAAACTTCCACAGCTGTGGTTAAGCCTTCTAAAAGTTCCCCCAGACCTGAGACAACAAAGTCCTGCCACCTGCAAATGATGGCTGATCAAATCTCCTCTTTAATGGTTGACCTGCAGCTGATTGTCAGCAATCCAATTGTGCTCCCGCCAGGTTTCACCGGCGTGTTTCACACCAGGCGTGTTTCACACCAGGCGTGTTTCACGTGGGCGAAAGGTTAAAATGGCAAAGGCCTTTCAAAATGCCATTATAGAGGCAATTTAGTGCTTATTAAGGGCCTTACCGGCTTATCCCACCTCTTGGAGGCGGGATGGGAACAAGACCATTATACACGAATGAATTAAAATTGCTCGGAGGCAGAATGGAGTTGGGGATGGTCCCGCCCACCAGTTTTCACGATTTTAACCCCCCACACGCCTCCAATCCTGCCTCCACGTCTCAATGAATGTCCTGCCCAAGGTGTGGACAGCTTTGGACTCCGATTAGTTACTCTCCATGAATAATAGCCCATCGACACTTGTTGTCTGGGCTTATGCTTGAAGACTGGTCACTTGGGTGAGCTACAGAGGAGTGCTGGGAACTGAAACCTCAGCAGGAGTCAGCACCTCAGGAAATGAGGGGAAGGAAAAAACACAAGTGACTCATTGGTTCGTCTCAGCTGGAGTATTCTGTCCAATTCTGGGCACCACACTTTAGGAAGGACATCAAGGCCTTGGAGAGGGTGCAGAGGAGATTTACTAGAATGGTACCAGGGATGAGGGATTTCATATTTGTGGAGAGACTAGAGAAGCTGGGATTGTTCTCTTCAGAGCAGAGAAGGTTAAGGAGAGATTTAATAGTGGTGTTCAAAATTATACAGTTTTTTGATACAGTAGAGAGGGAGAAACAGTTTCCACTGGTGGGAGGGTGGGTAACCAGAGGACACAGATTGAAGATAATTGGCAAAGGAATCAGAGGAGAGATGAAGAGAAAAGTTTTTATGCAGTAAGCAATGTTCCCTGTAATTTTTGGGGGGCCACGTGGCCCCTTTAACGGGCTGCACAGCCCATCCAAAATATGATGGTGCGCAGTTTTCCCATTGAAAAGCCAGCTGCGTGGGATGCCAGGAGCATGGTGCGCACCTCAAAGGGAACATTGGCAGTGAGTTGTTATGATCTGGAATACACTACCTGAAAGGTGCATTGAATAACAACTTCCAAAATGTAATTGGATATATACTTGAAAAGGACATTTTACAGGGCTGTGGGTCTTGTCCATTCTTGGGTGTTGGGTGGCAAGTGGCCTTCGAACTTGTTTGATGATGAATACAAAAATGTAATACCTTACACACATCTATGTTGAAATTCATTTGCCAATGATATGCCCATTCTGCAAATTTATTAATGTCTTCTTGTAATTTGTTGCAGTCCTCCTCATTGTTGACTATCCCCCTCAATTTGGTGTCATTTGCACATTTTGAAATTGTGATTTTGATTTGAAATTTCTAAATCACAATCTAAATTGTGATCAACAGTGGTCCTAGTACTGATCCTTGTGGAACACCACTACCCATCTTCTGCCACCCTGAATAGTTACCCTTTACCCCTACTCTCTGCTTCCTGTCTTGAAGCCAGCTAGCTATCCATTCTGCTACTTGTCTCCACATGTTCTGACCTTATTTATTAGTCTATTATGTGATACCTTATCGAAGGCCTTTCAGAAATCTAGATAAATTACATCTACTACATTACCCTTGTCTACTCTCTGTTACCTCTTCAAAGAATTCAATGAGGTTGGTCAAGGAAGACTTTCCCTTTTGAAATCCATGCGGACTATGCACTTGGGTAGAAACTTGATCCAGAAACTCGCCGGATCCACATGGGGAGCAGATGATCAAACCCTCCGTATGGCAGCACTCACCCTGGTGTACTCTACAACAGAGTACAGGAAACTTTTGATTTACCGGCACCTAAATAACCGGAAATCTCGGTTAACCGGCAAAATTCAGGAGTAGGTTCAGGTAAGTTTTACTTCATTTTGTACTTGCCTTCCTCGATCTGTTGCTGTGCAAGGGTGTGGCTGCAGCTGTTGCTAAGCTACAGAGACGAATGCAACTTGTGGCCATTGTTCTGCACCTGTTGCTAAGCAACAGGGTTTGTTGCTTTATATGGAGCTCTCAGCTCTCCGTATCTTTTAATATAGCTCTTGGTTATCCGGAATTTTTGATGAACCGGCACCACGTCGGTCCTGTCGGTGCCGGATAAAAAAAAGTTTCCTGTACTGCTTTCTGGCATGGCTATCAAGTCTACATGTCAAACCCGTTGATGCCTAGCTGAATTCTACTATGAGAATTATCACCGGTACGCTTTTGTCGACACCAACACCTTGGTTGCCCGTGCTTGTAAACATCACACCATCACACCTACGCCGCGAATGTGCAGTCTCCAGAGAATAGAACCGCTACACCAGCAAAGACATGCCGATCCAGGCCAACTTGAACAATCTGTCACCAACCCATCTGAAATCTAGAAGGCCACTTTGGACCATCGCCAAAGCCCTTCAGTGATCTCCCCTCAGCCTTGATGGCCGATGGCAAAATGCTTGGAAGAACTGCGGCATACGGAATGGATTCCTTATAGAGGAGCCCACAGTGCAGCCTGAAGGATCAAACCTTCCTCACAAACAGTGGACAACTATCAACCACCTCAGAACTGGTCATGGTAGATGCTGCCACCTTCTCCATAGATGGAAGATTAAAGCATCCCCATCATGCGATTGTGGAGCTCCTAACATACCCTGGAGCACATAATTGCGCGCTGCCCTCAGAGGAAATTCACAGGCAGCCTACAAGGTATTCACACTGTTACACCAGAAGCTATGACCTGGATATCTGACTTAGATATTGGGTTTTGATTTGTTTTGCTACTACCATACAGAAGAAGAAGACTATTCACTTTTGCAGCTTAGGTTTCTGGATGTTTTTCTATCTTCTCCTTTCGTAGGGATTCCATTATTTTTCCTATTTCTGATGTTAAGCCGACTGGTCTATAGTTCCCTGGACATGTTCTAACTCCCTTCTTTTATAGAGTTATAATGTTAGCAATCCACCAGTCCTCTGGAACGACGTCTTTGGCGCCTTCCCAGATGCTTCTCCTCCACTTTGTGCGGTCTTGGGCCAGGGATTCCCAGGTGTCAGTGGGGATGTTACACTTTTTCAAGGCGGCTTTGAGGAGGCTTTGAGGTGTTTTATACAGTTGAAGCATAACCCCCCTGCTCTTGTATTCTATGCCACAGCTAATAAAGACAAACATTCTGTATGTGTTCTTAACCACCTTATCTACTTGGCCTGCTGCCTTCAGGGATCTGTGGACATGCACTCCAAGTTCCCTTTGTTCCTCTACCCTACTCAGTGTCCTACCATTTAATGTGTCTTCCCTTTCCTTGTAAGAAGTCACACAACACCAGGTTATAGTCCAACAGCTTTATTTGAAATCACAAGCTTTCGGAGCGCTGCTCCTTCTTCAGGTGAAGTGGAGAAATGCATAAATACACTGCTTATATAGTCAGAGAATCATGTCAGATGTTTACAGGTAACCTTTCCAACTGCCATTTATCGCACCTCGGCAGAGAGATAACCACAGCAGTCAAAGGTGTGAATGGTGTCCAAACAGGTCAGTCAGGGAAACATTACATCAAAGAACAATGAGGTGGGGTCACAAGGGGTCAAATATTGCAGATGCTGGGGTCTGTATGAAAAACAAAAAAACAGACAAAAAACATTTTTTTTGGCTGGAAATCACAGCAGGTCCGGCCGCATCTGTGTAGAGAGAACAAGCCAATGTCGACTCGAGTCTGGATGACCCTGCATCAGGTGGGGTTACATGTAGCGTGACATGAACCCAAGATCTCGGTTGAGGCCGTCCTCATGAGTGCGGAACTTGGCTATCAGTTTCTGCTCGACGATTTTGCGTTGTCGTGTGTCTCGAAGGCCACCTTGGAGAATGCTTACCCGAAGATCGGAGGCTGAATGTCCTTGACTGCTGAAGTGTTCCCCAACTGGGAGGGAACACTCCTGCCTGGTGATTGTTGCGCGGCGTCCGTTCATCCGTTGTCGCAGTGTCTGCATGGTCTTGCCGATGAACCATGCTCCGGGGCATCCTTTCCTGCAACGTATGAGGTAGACAACGTTGGCCGAGTCACATGAGTATGTACCATGTACCTGGTGGGTGGTGTCCTCACGTGTGATGATGGTATCTGTGTTGATGATCTGGCATGTCTTGCAGAGGTTGCTGTGGCAGGGTTGTGTGGTGTCGTGGTCGCTGTTCTCCTGAAAGCTGGGTAATTTGCTGCGAACGATGGTCTGTTTGAGGTTAGGCGGCTGTTTGAAAGCGAGTAGTGGAGGCGTGGGGATGGCCTTAGCGAGGTGATCGTCATCATCGATGACATGTTGAAGGCTGCGAATAACATGGCGTAGTTTCTCCGCTCCGGGGAAGTACTGGACGACGAAGGGTGCTCTGTTGGTTGTGTCCCGTGTTTGTCTTCTGAGGAGGTCTATGCGATTTTTCGCTGTGGCCCGTCGGAACTGTCGATCGACGAGTCGAGCATCATATCCCGTTCTTACAAGGGCGTCTTTCAGTGTCTGTAGGTGTCCATCGCGTTCCTCCTCGTCTGAGCAGATCCTGTGTATTCGCAGGGCTTGTCCATAGGGGATGGCTTCTTTAACGTGGTTAGGGTGGAAGCTGGAGAAGTGAAGCATCGTGAGGTTGTCCGTGGGCTTGCGGTAGAGTGAAGTGCTGAGGTGTCCGTCTTTGATGGAGATTCGTGTGTCCAGGAATGAGACTGATTCTGAGGAGTAGTCCATGGTGAGTTTGATGGTGGGATGGAAATTGTTGATGTTATCGTGTAGTCTTTTCAGTGATTCTTCGCCGTGGGTCCATAGGAAGAAAATGTCGTCGATGTATCTGGTGTATAGCGTTGGTTGGAGATCCTGTGCAGCGAAGAAGTCTTGCTCGAACTTGTGCATGAAGATGTTTGCGTATTGGGGTGCGAATTTGGTCCCCATGGCTGTTCCGTGTGTTTGGGTAAAGAACTGGTTGTCGAAGGTGAAGACATTGTGGTCAAGGATGAAGCGAATGAGTTGTAGGATGGCGTCTGGAGATTGGCTGTTGTTGGTGTTGAGTACTGAGGCTGTCGCAGCGATGCCATCATCGTGGGGGATACTGGTGTAGAGTGCCGAGACGTCCATCGTGGCGAGGAGTGTTCCTGGTTCAACTGGTCCGTGGGTGCTGAGCTTCTGTAAGAAGTCTGTAGTGTCGCGACAGAAGCTGAGGCTTCCCTGTACGATGGGTTTCAGGATGGCCTCGACATATCCAGAGAGGTTCTCACACAGGGTTCCGCTGCCTGATGCAATAGGACGTCCAGGTGTGTTGGCTTTGTGTATCTTTGGGAGGCAGTAGAAGTCTCCCACGCGGGGAGTACGTGGGATGAGAGCATGTAGGATACTTTGAAGGTCTGGATCGAAGGTTTTGATCAGTCTGTTGAGTTGGCGGGTGTGTTCTTTGGTTGGATCTGCAGGTAACTGTCTGTAGTGTTCCTGGTTGTCCAGTTGTCGGTATACTTCTTTGCAATAGTCCGTTCTGTTCTGTATGATGATGGCACCTCCTTTGTCTGCTGGTTTGATGACGATGTTGCGGTTGGTCTTGAGAGCGTGGATGGCGTTGCGTTGTGCTCGGGTGACATTCTGGACTGTCTTGTGAGTGCGGCTGATGAATCTGGCATTGATGCATCTCCTGACAGCTTGAGCATACATGTCAAGCTTAGGGCAGCGACCCTCCGGAGGGGTCCAATTTGACTCTTTCTTCTTCGGTTGCTGCACTGCGGATCCCTCTGTCTGCTGTTCCGGATCATTGATTGTCTCATTGGGTTCGCTGCTGACATCTTGGGATTTGTGGAAGAATTCCCGGAGCCTCATTCTCCTGATGAATTCCCCTGTGTCTGCCGAGAGACCGATGGGGTCCATTTTGGTGATGGGGCAGAAATTGAGCCCTCGGCTGAGAACTTCAATTTCGTCTGGTTGAAGGGTGTGGTCGGACAGGTTGACTATGGATTTCCCTGTGGTTTCAACCGTGGTACCGGGGGAGGCTTGGTTGCCGCTGCTGGTGATGCCAAGTTTCTCAAGCTTCCTGTTCTTGGTGTGCATGTAGGTAGCGTAGTTCCGTTGCCTTGTTTGTTTGGCGGTGTCTCGTAGCTGGTCTGCTGCGTCCTGAGCACAGGCTGAGAACATGGACTCCATCTCGGTTTCGAGGTTTCGTGCACAAGTTTGAGCAAGACTTCTTCGCTGCACAGGATCTCCAACCAACGTTATACACCAGATACATCGACGACATTTTCTTCCTATGGACCCACGGCGAAGAATCACTGAAAAGACTACACGATAACATCAACAAGTTCCATCCCACCATCAAACTCACCATGGACTACTCCTCAGAATCAGTCTCATTCCTGGACACACGAATCTCCATCAAAGACGGACACCTCAGCACTTCACTCTACCGCAAGCCCACGGACAACCTCACGATGCTTCACTTCTCCAGCTTCCACCCTAACCACGTTAAAGAAGCCATCCCCTATGGACAAGCCCTGCGAATACACAGCATCTGCTCAGACGAGGAGGAACGCGATGGACAGCTACAGACACTGAAAGACGCCCTTGTAAGAACGGGATATGATGCTCGACTCGTCGATCGACAGTTCCGACGGGCCACAGCGAAAAATCGCATAGACCTCCTCAGAAGACAAACACGGGACACAACCAACAGAGTACCCTTCGTCGTCCAGTACTTCCCCGGAGCGGAGAAACTACGCCATGTTCTTCGCAGCCTTCAACATGTCATCGATGACGACGAACACCTCGCTAAGGCCATCCCCACGCCTCCACTACTCGCTTTCAAACAGCCGCCTAACCTCAAACAGACCATCGTTCGCAGCAAATTACCCAGCTTTCAGGAGAACAGCGACCACGACACCACACAACCCTGCCACAGCAACCTCTGCAAGACATGCCAGATCATCAACACAGATACCATCATCACACGTGAGGACATCACCCACCAGGTACATGGTACATACTCATGTGACTCGGCCAACGTTGTCTACCTCATACGTTGCAGGAAAGGATGCCCCGGAGCATGGTACATCGGCGAGACCATGCAGACACTGCGACAATGGATGAACGGACACCGCGCAACAATCACCAGGCAGGATCGTTCCCTCCCAGTCGGGGAACACTTCAGCAGTCAAGAACATTCAGCCTCCGATCTTCGGGTAAGCATTCTCCAAGGTGGCCTTCGAGACACACGACAACGCAAAATCGTCGAGCAGAAACTGATAGCCAAGTTCCGCACTCATGAGGATGGCCTCAACCGAGATCTTGGGTTCATGTCACACTACATGTAACCCCACCTGATGCAGGGTCATCCAGACTCGAGTCGACATTGGCTTGTTCTCTCTACACAGATGCGGCCGGACCTGCTGTGATTTCCAGCCAAAAAAAATGTTTTTTGTCTGTTTTTTTGTTTTTCATACAGACCCCAGCATCTGCAATATTTGACCCCTTGTGACCCCACCTCATTGTTCTTTGATGTAATGTTTCCCTGACTGACCTGTTTGGACACCATTCACACCTTTGACTGCTGTGATTATCTCTCTGCCGAGGTGTGATAAATGGCAGTTGGAAAGGTTACCTGTAAACATCTGACATGATTCTCTGACTATATAAGCTGTGTCTTTATGCATTTCTCCACTTCACCTGAAGAAGGAGCAGCGCTCCGAAAGCTTGTGATTTCAAATAAAGCTGTTGGACTATAACCTGGTGTTGTGTGACTTCTTACATTTGTCCACCCCAGTCCAACTCCGGCATCTCCACACCATGGCTTCCCTTTCCTTGTTAGCCCTCCCCAAATGCATTACCTCACACTTCTCTGGATTGAATTCCATTTGCCACTGTTCTGCCCACCTGACCAATTTATTGATATCTTCCTGCAGTCTAGAGCTTCCATCTTCAGTATCAACCACACAGCCGATTTTAGTATCATCTGCAAACTTCTTAATCATACCCCCTATATTCAAGTCAAGATCATTGATAGATACCACAAAAAGCAAGGGACCTAGTACAGGGCCCTGCGGAACCCCACTGGAAACAGCCTTCCAGTCACAAAAACACCCATCAACCATTACCCTCTGCTTCCTGCCTCCCAGACAGTTTTGAATCCAACTTGACACTTTGCCCTGGATCCCATGGGCTTTTAACTTCGTGACCAGTCTGCCATGTGGAACCTTATCAAAAGCCTTGAACAAATACACTACATCAAACACACTACCCTCATCCACCCTGCTTGTTACCTCCTCAAAAAATTCAATCAATTTTGTCAGACACGACCTTCCCTTAACAAATTCATGCTGACTATCCATGACGGAGGAAAGGATTTCTGATTATGTGTTTAGCAAGGTAAATATCACTAAGAAGTGGATCACCACTCTGTTAAAGGCTGGGTGTCCGGTAGATGCAGCAGCTATGTGGACAGAGGGAAAGGAACACAAGAAGTCCTTAGAGAAGACACTGTGGCTGATGTGTTTTAAAAAGCAGGTCCAGCTTTTGGACAGGCTCGTTGCAGCACAGGCAGTCGAGCTGAGGGAGTCAGCCCTGGAGATGCAGGATAAGGCTCTGGCAGGGGAGAAGTTATTAGTAGCTTTGCAGGCCCTGAATCAGGAGAGAGTGCATTTAATGGGAGAACACAAGGCCCAGTTGGAATACCTATGGTGCCAAGTCACCGAGGCCAAGGGACATGAGTTAAGGTTCCGGGAGAAAAACGCCCGCTTGGCAAGACAGATTGGGGAACAGGAAGAGAAAGTACAGGAGGTAAAGGCAGCATACAAGCTAGTGAGCGAGCAGGGGTTTGAGGAGGCAGACCACGGCCCCTGTAAAGAGAGGATAGAAAATCTGAGCCGGGCCCTCCGGAAGGCAAAAGGCATGGTATGACTCATAAGCCCAAAGGCAAGCCAGGCAGATTTTATGGGGAACGAGGGGGGGACAGTTCCAACGTCACCGGTAGTGTCTAGGGATGACCTGGTTGAGAGAGAGGAGACCTCACGACCACCACACATAGCGCCAAGTTTCAGCGAGGTTTGGCAGCGGGGGCGGGGGGGGGGGTGGGTGGAGCCGGAGGTGGAGGGGGAGGTAGAGCAAACCCTGCCAGAGAGGTCGGAGCCAGGACCAATGTGCCCAGCATGGCATCAGAGGTTCGGCCCACCCGCCAATGGCGACAATGAGGGACCCCTCCAAAACCAGTTCGTATTACCCTTTAACACCCAACAGCTTAGGGCTATGGTCAACCATCTCCCGAGGCTCTCTGAAAAGGGAGACCCCTCGATCCACTTCAGGGAAATAGAGCAGACCGTCAGCGTTAGCGACTGCGATGACGCTGAGGAGGCCGAGATGCAGCTATTCTCCCTGGAGAGTAGTCTCCTCCAATCCCTCTCTGACGAGTGTAAAAGGGGGCAGAGCAGGTACGAGGAGCTTAGAGATGCGTTTCTGGAGGCCATGGGGATGAATGAGGGAAATCCTTTCTCCCGTGTGGAGAAGACGATCCCGCTCCCAGGGGAAACCCCGCAGGCTTTTGCGGACCGGCTGTGGCCGGTGTACTGGAGGGCTTGTCGGCGGACGCCGGACCGAGTGTTCCTGAATGGGGACCTTCTGGCCCATTGGCTCCGTTGCCTGGCGGCGAACAGCTTGCCACAGGCCGGGCCAAGGCAGAAGCCTGGTTCGACCCCCAAAATCCCCAGACCACCGAACTTACGGTAATTATGCAGCTACCTCTGGCCTACAAAAACGGTAGGGGAGCCGATGCACACCCACCAAAGGGAAAGGTGCATGAGGTAAAACCCGGACCGGGTAGGAAAGAGTGGCACCAGGAAGGGAGTAACACCCCCAACACAAAGACCAATTGTTACTGGTGTGGGAAGGATGGTCACTGGCGGAAGGAGTGCAAAAACCCTTGGAAGGACAACAAGAGAAAGCATGCCACAGCCCCAGCCCAAAAGACGGGGCAGGGATCCCTTCCGCAGAGGTCGAGTCACTTTTGGACACCATGAGGTCCTTATTGACTGGCCAGGGGAGAGTAGTAGCTGCCACCGGTGCTCTCACCCGATCAGCCCCATCCAACCCACAGCCATGACTAGAGCCAGCGCAGCCTGTTTATCTGTGTTCTCTCCGGTATGATGAGTGGAAAAGACCCCTTTTGGAGATGGAGGTGGAAAAGGTGACGAGGACCTATCTGTTAAACACAGGGGCATCGTGCACCGTGGTCTACTCAGCTAACCCCACCACCTCGCCTCTCTCTAACAGGGTCCCATACAGTCTATCGGGGTTCACGGGTAGGGAACAGGCTGGCTCTTTTTCCATCCCACTCGCCATTCGGTTAGGACCGCTCCGCTCCAAGTGGACCTGTGTCCTGATGAAATGGGAAGTGGAGGGTGGAAGATGGGTCCTGAGAGCTGATTTTATTGTAGGCCACGGGATCCTAGTGGATTTGAGGAATCGCTGCCTTTGGGGGGCAGGTAAAGTAAAGAATGTAGTGGTAGTAGTAATCCCGGGAAAGGAAGGGAAGGGGACCCTCTGCACCATGAAGCCCAAAGAGGATTATAACCTCGGGCTCATGGTCAGCAACACCCCACCAGAGTTCCAGGCATTTCTGCAGGCCCACCTGGACACATTTGCCACTCACAAACACGACTGCGGGAGGGTCACAGGGTTTGAGGTCAGCGTAGACAGGGACCCCATGGCCAGACCACAGAAACAGTATAACTTCCCCAGGGAAGCAGAGCCAGACATGGAAGCAGCCAAGTCCTCGTTAGTGTAGCAGGGAGTTCTGAGACCGATAGCTATCCACGTGAATTCTCCATTATGGCCGGTCAGAAAGCCGGACAATTCTTGGAGGGCCACGGTGGATTATCGGGTGCTCAATAGTAACATCCCAGCCTGCGCACCCACAGTAGCAGCAGTTGCCAACCTCATAGGGAGTATTCCAGCATCCGCGACCACTTTCACGGTGCTGGATATTTCCAATGGGTTTTGGTCCATCCCTGTAAGGAGGGAGGATCAGTACAAGTTTGCCTTTACATTTAAAGGGCAACATTACACGTGGAACTGCTTGCCTCAGGGCTTCCACAACAGCCCCAGCATTTTCCATCAGTGCATGGCCAAAAGTTTGAAGGATTTTAGTCAGCCCGGACAGTTGGTCCAATATGTGGATGACCTGTTCCTGTTCACTGATTCGAAAGAGGAGCATGGCCTGCTATTGGTCGAACTGCTGGAGCTGCTAGGGCAGAAGGGTTTCAAGGTAAACCACAAGAATGCGCAGATTGGCCAGCAGGAGGTGAAATTCCTCGGCCTGACCGTGCGCGCTGGAGAAAGGGCCATAGGTAAGGCTAGGAGGGAGGCGGTACAAGAACTACCTATCCCTGACACGGTAACGGGTGTGAGGTCGTTCCTAGGGCTAACCGGGTACTGTAGAGACTTTATTGAGAACTATGCAGCCACTGCAGCCCCTCTGCTCCGACTCCTACACAAGGGAGTGGAGTGGCTTTGGGATGAGGGTTGCCAGGCAGCATTTGTCAGGCTCAAGAAAGACTTGCAGACCGCGCCAGCTCTAGGGGCAATAGATGGGGGGAAAGAGTTTTCCTGGAGGTAGCTGCCAGCGGGGACAGCCTGAGTGCTGTGCTGCTCCAAAAACGGGACGGCCGGCTGTGGCCGGTGATCTACTCCTCCAGGATACTCACAGATGTGGAAAGGAGCTATTCCAACTGTGAGCGGCACCTTCTGGCCACAAATTGGGCTGCGAAAAGATCAGTGATCTTCACAGGCACCTCGCCCATCACCCTCCTCACCCATCACACACCCACCCAGATGCTTCTGGACGGGAGGATCAAGGATGCAACAGTGAGCAGTGCCCGCATTGCCTGCTGGACCTTGCTCCTCTCACAGATGGATCTGAAGGTGAAGGGTCTCTGTGAGCCAAAGCTCTTTGCCAACCTGGTATATCCTGGAACAGCCCACCGGTGTACCATTGAAGGAGTTTGGGAAGTAAACATAGATTTATGGGCCGGGATACATACCACAGGCCGCGAGATCTATGTAGATGGTTCCAGCATGGTATCTGCTGGCGAGCATCTCACGGGGTGTGGAGTTTATGACCCAGTGTCAAACATCACCCTGGCAATTAAGCTCCCTAGCACCATGAGCGCCCAGCAGGCTGAACTGTCTGCGGCGGTGTACGTTGTTACACACCCCGAAATATTCCCCACCCCCTACACGATTTGCTCGGACAGCATGTTCACGTGCAATTCATGTGCGGAGTACCTGGCCATCTGGTCCCGGGAGACCCCTCACAGTAAAGCCCCTGCTGGAAAAGATCTTGGCAGCAGTGGGGGAGGAAGGGGAGGTTTTCATCCCCAAGGTGAAGGCCCATTCCTCCATAGAACCCCACGGCCAAGGCAACCAGCAGGCTGGCTTGCTCGCCAAGGAGGGTGCCCGCACAGGCACTTTCTGGGGCCCATTTGGGTCCAGACCCATGGCGGTGGTCAGAGGTAGGGACGGGACCCAAGAGAGTGTAGGGTAGCCTTAGCGCCGGACCTTAAGACGATCCAAGCCCAAGACCACGTCGGCAAATCTGTCCTCAGCGCTGTAGTTGAGGGAAAGGGAGTAGAAGGTCCATACGGCACAGTGACCCTCTCCGTTTAAGAGGGCGTTAAAGACTGTGCCGCAGCAGCACCGGAGGGAATTGCTTCAACTGGCCCATGAGGGTCCAGGAGCGGGACACCCCGGGCCTGAGACCACCTGGCAGCGGGTGGAACAGGCAGGATGGTGGCCGGGACTCTGGGGCGATGTCCGCGAGTTCTGTGCAGGCTGTCTTGTGTGCGCTGCGAATAACCCTGACCCCCACAAAAGGAAGGTACCTATGGGACACGTCAGGAGGGTAGAGGGACCATGGTAGTCGATACAGGTCAACTTCATCGGGCCCCTGCCCACCACCCAGGGAGGCTATAAGTACTGCCTAGTCCTGGTGGACGTGTTTACCAAATGGGTAGAGGCCTTTCCCTGCAGAACGGCCACAGCTCTGGGCACTGCCAGGATCCTGGTCCGGGAAGTGTTCTCGCGGTGGGGACTACCACAGTTTGTGGAGTCCGACCATGGGAGTCACTTCACCGGACAGGTGATGCAGAACACCCTTATGCTGTTAGGCATTGAGGGGAAATGGCACGTGGCCCACAACCCCCAGTCATCCGGGGTTGTGGAACGCATGAATCGGACCCTGAAAGAAAGTTTAAGGAAGGAGACGGTAGACTCACCCCGTAAATGGGCCGAGGTCCTACCATTGGTTTGGATGGGGATCCGGGCCAGCCAGTCCAAAAGCACGGGGTACTCCCCGTATGAGCTAATGACTGGCAGGGTTATGCGGACCCCCACCCATGTACGTGCCCCGGTTCTCACGGAGGGTCAGCTCAGGGAGGTAAACCGGGACAGGTTCGCCCGAAACCTCTTTGAGCACCTGAAGCAGGTCCACGAGCAGACGGCTGGGAACATGGGAAGGCAGAATCGGAGTGACCGATTGCTGCTCGAACCCAGTGAGTGGGAGGTAGGAGATCAGGTCATAGTAAGAAACTATGCCCGAGCAGGAAGTTTGGAACCATTGTACATGGGGCCCTGCAGCATTGTAGATAAAGCCAGCCCCATGGTATACACCGTGAAGATGCCCCGGCGTACAAAATGGTTTCAAATCAACCAGTGTAAGCTGTTTACACCTGAAAGGGGAAAGCAGCCAGTTGGGAAAAGGTCTGAGGATAAAGATCCTCAGCCTGCAGCAGGAGCGAGTTTACAGACTGCGCAGGCAGGTGCTGTGGCTTGCTTGAAGGGAGGGGCCATCCCGCACATCGATTGGGACACTCCCCCACTCTTCTGGGATCCAGACGAGGGGGAGGGACCTGAGGTCGAAAACCCTGCCCCGGACCCAGCCATGTGACCTGGGGGCGGAGACTCTCAGCTCGCAGCAGCAGGCTGCGAAGAGTTACCTGCCCCTAGCCCAGGTTTGGGAGAGGTCAAGCCTGAGGGAGCAGCAGTTCGGGTTAAAGACCCAGCGGCCAAGAAAGCCCCACCTGCCAAGGCCCCCAGAAGGTCCCTGCGGACGCCCCAGCCGAGAAAGCCATGGTCACCAGCCCTCCAGTCACCAAGGGCTGCCCCTCGAGCCAGGAAGAGGTCCAAGGACAGAGGTCCTCAGCCAGCAGCTACGGGCTGCGAGGGACCAACAGTGAAGGACGATGCTGTCACGCCTGGGGTGGCAGTGAGCTGCAGTCCAAACAGGGATTAGTCTGGCCGCCCGGGGACGGGCGGCGGATGTATATAATTTAAGTTTAAGTTTGTGTTTATTGTTAAGTTTAATTATTTAGCTTAAGTTTGGGTGTTTTAGTTTAAGTTAAATTAGGTGATGGGTAGTTTTAAGTAAGTAATCTGCTAAGAATGTGTATATTGCTGTCGAGGTCGCAGGACCTGGCCATGCTTCACCAAGCCAGAGAATCTCTTGGGGACCTGGCTGCATGTTTTTGTATCTTTTACAGAAAGACTTTCAGGATGAAGGGGATCGTGATCCTATTCACCCTGATTGGGATGGGCATCAGGAGGCGAGGCGACGTTCAGGATTCCCACATCTACGGGTGCTCGGGAGACAAGGTGCCTATAGCGACCGATGGAAGCGGTGAACGGGATGCGGAGGAAACCGTCGTCTACGTCCACGAGGGAGGGTGGCCAGGATGGTTGGGGTCCAATTTGTCTCAGTACACCAGCCAAACCGGATTCACGTACGGGGAGACGTCGCTCCTGTGCCCCAGTGTACGGGTCGTTACCACGAGGGTCAACGTCACCATTGGAAAGCGAATATGTTTAACGTGTAAAGGACACATTCCTCTGGATAGGTGGTGGTGGCTCAGAAAGCTGAGCAAAGATATGAGGAACCCTGAAGTCGAGTGGGAATGGTTGGGGAACAAAACCCACCGGATGATTACAGGGATTCATGGAGGAGTAAGTGTGTAGAAAAGGAAGGAAGGTGGGGTGTGGTTTTGGTTGCCCCTGGGGTTTGTCTCTGCCCAGTCAGAAGTATTTGAGCTGCTCCAGGCCCCGTGCGCTTTCGAATCACTCCCCTTTCTGGTTCTGACCGCCGGACTTATTTCAGTAGTGATGTAGACAAAGCGAGACTCATGGTTGGGTGCAAAGAAGACCAGTATTTATTGAACTAAAAAGAAAATGAATTGAAAATAATGAATACAGCACACTTTTACTTAATACAGCACACCTTTGCTTAATACAGCACACCTTTACTTAATACAGCACACCTTTGCTTAATACAGCACACCTTTGCTTAATACAGCACACGTTTACTTAATACAGCACACTTTTGCTTAATACAGCACCCTTTTACTTAATAGGGGAGGTGAAATGGGCACATCGAGGGAAAATTGACTAAAATTACAATTTAACAAAATTCCCCTTTAATTCCCACCCCTAATACCTATCTAGGTTGCCTTGTAATGGGCCAGAAAGCTTATGCTCACCAGTGAATGGCTGCTCCATGCCCCTGCGGTCTGTCTTTGATTCTTCACTGCCCCGAAGTAGAGATACCCCAGTAATTCAAAAGTAACTGCTGGTATTCCACTTCTTTGGGCGGGCTGCTGAGCTGTTCCTCTTGTAGGCAGGGCATCAGAGGCAAGGCAGCAGAGAGAGAGAGAATGGCTTCATGAGGGGCTATCTTTATACCCCATTAAGAGCCCTTATCTTTGCACCCAAATCTGGATGTATCCGGGGTACACAAAAGGGACCAATCTGTCCCAATTGACCGTAATGGGTTTGAATGCATTTCCCATTCGTTTAACTGGTTTGTGCTCAGTTTAAAATGTCCCACTGATTTCTCAAGTGCTGGACAAACAAATCCTTAAGTGTTCAGTCAACAGCACTCAAGTGCTTTGTAAACAATCCATTGCCCTGTGGTCACCGCCCAACCGCAACTGATTGACGGCTTCAAGTGCTTAAGCCCTTGAGTCAACATTGTAGAGAGCTCGTGTAAACAAACAATCCTTTGTTCCATGTTGAACTTCCTAAACCGCAGTTGATTGACAGTTTAAGTACCACAAGTACTTCAGCCAGTGATGGGAGATGTTCAAATAGGCTTTCTTTCTCTTTTGCCACGAGGCCTGGCAGCCATTTTGATGCCCTGGGTTTTTAAGGCACATTTCAACCAGGTTTTCTTTAATCAAATAATCTTCGGGGGCTGCAGAAATTTTCTGAAATTTTGCAAACCTTACAGTGTGTGTTGGGACAAGTGGTGGGAACCTAACCAAGGGATTTATATCTGTATGTGAGAATCAGAGGAGGTCTGCCCCGCAGACATATTCATCATTTTCCACCGGCAGTGGCACGACACCGGGAAGGGGATGAGGTGGGATGCCAGCCGGAAGGTGTGCGCAGCCCCATTCTCCCCGATCCCAGTCAATGCCAATGAGCTTGTAACCCACCCCCGTAAGCCCCTGCCCACGGCACAGGCGGCGAGGTTATCCAGGGAAGGTTGCCCCACCACCACCAAGGGACCAGGAAATAGGTTGGTACTAGTCCCTAACAATCAGATGCTGTACCAGGGGGTACACTACGCGGTAGCCTCCGTGATTTTAAATCTCACCGAGGTGCATTTACTGGAGTGGTGTCCCAGAGAAACAGAGCAGCTATACCAGGCCCTATTAATGGACATGTTCAAGAAGTTCTATGAGTTCGATTTTGCCCATGTGGACAAAACCGAAATGTATACCACAAACCGAGAGTTTTTGGGTTATGCAGGGAGGCAAAGAAGGGGAGTATGGAATGATGTTTTTACTGCGTTTAATACTGGGTCCTCTGTCATCAACAGTTTGGATGGCATAGAGCTACAGGCCCAGGTAAACGGCTTAAAAACACAGTTAAAGAAAATATTACTGGATGAGAAAGAGGTAGTGGGCACGGAGTTGCATGAGGACCAGGCCATGACGGTCCATTTAAAAGAAATCATAGCGGAGATGGAAAAGCACGCAAAGATGGTAAATGCTCTCATACGGGAGGATAGAAATGCTTCTGACCAGGCTGCGCAGAATGAGGTGTGCATGCTATACGGGGCATTGTTGCTGGGCGAGGGCCGCAGTAATCTGGAGGATTTAAAACAGGGTTTAGTCCCCTCCTGGATTAGCAACAAGCACCTTGCAGCCCTCCACCCATTTGAGAATGCATTAAGCCCATGCCAACTCTGGCTAGCTTCCGAAGCCTACCCAGTCCCCGTGGATTGTGGTCGTTCCAACCACACAATCATGGGAGTAGTAGCTAGGATGCCGATCATGGGTAGGACAGCCCGACCCGCACCGGTATACAGGGTTGAGAGCATTGGAGTCATTCAAGAGGGTGCACACATTCGTTTCAACGCGGTCCCGCCTTACATCATAAAGTAGGAGCACGCTATGACAGGTACTGACCTCTCAGGATGCCGGAGCCAGGGAGCACACATAATCCTGTGTCCCCAGCACTTGAATGCCTATTCAAAACCTCAGTGTGTGTTCAAAGCTGCTGGCGCGAAACCTATAAATTGTACCATGGAGGCAATGGCACAAGGCCATGTTCCCCCGCAGGTAGCATATATAGGAGGTGGGACATATTGTGTCACCACCAGCGCATCCCACTACCAGCATGGACAGCATAGCTGGTGTCTGGTTAGTGACAGCAGTTTCTGTTTTAAACCCAATGATCGAATTGCCCCCATGCCTGAACTCTCCACTGTTCACCTCACTGTGAAGGAGAATTTTACAAATTTGCAAAAGTACGTAGCGCACTTTGGCTATGAAATTCCCCCTCTCCCTGAACACCTTACCAAAATACTCAAAACCGTTATAGTTTCGCAGAAACATTTTTACACTCTCGAGCAGAAAACAGTAGAGATAGGGACTAAGATATTGGATATTGTGATTCCAGCCTGGTGGGACATTTTTAATAACATAGAGGTCCCTTCATGGATCAGACTGGCTTCCCACATTCTCGTGGTTTGTCAGTTAGGGATAATGTTGTATCTAGTTTGCATTCAGTGTAAGGGAAAAGGTCAGTTGTTGGAATTCCAAAACCAGAAGATCTGTGAGGAATATTATGTAAAGGTGGAGGGAGATATGCCTGTTTAAGTATTTTTCCTTGTATTCTGACTAAAGGTTGTTGTTTTTTGTGTTTATTATTTTAATAAAGGTTGTTCTGTTGTTTTTTTGCGACACGATTAATAAAGATGTATGTGTACCAAGTGGTGCAGTGGTGTTGGACCCCCTCCATGCTTGGATGTGTGTAAAGTCTGTAATTTATTCTATGTATGCTTATGTACACTACATTTTCGCAGAATGGGAAGCGCATGCGTCGTGGGTATGTTAGATAGATAATTACAGGTCAGAAAAATTTTGCTCACCTTGTAAGTATGATACTTCAAGCAAGTTTTAGTATCACAGTGGGGTGTGTAAGATTTGCAAAATTTTGACATTTCCCCAAAGTTTATTAGTAATAAAAGGGACCCTGCATGGACATTTTAAAAAAAGGTACCCAAAGATGCCGTCCGCACCTCGTGGCCAAAAGCCTGCAAGATTTTAAAAGCTTGGACTCTGTGGCACAAGCAGCTTTTGGGGAAATCAAATCCAAAGCTGTAGTTTCTGTGAAGAAAGACTTTTGTATTTTGTAAAGCAGACAGCAGGACTTTGAATTATGCATTAAGTCAAATCGCAGACAGACCAAAACCAGTTGGGCCTATACTTGAGGCCATCAAGTTGTTTGCATCAATAATCGGAAACAGCTTAAGGAAGCCATCGAAGCTGGGCAGGCCGAGTAAGATGTATTAATAACAAAACAGCTCGATCATCAGGCCAGTAGGTGCAATCACCAGCCATCTAAAAACAGTTAGTTTAGGTTGCTACAATTATTTAAACTAGCCCGCCAAGATTGGAACAATGAACTAACCTGATTTGGTGTGCAGATAAGGGTTTTCGTGTGGAGTATAACTGAAGGCCCCGGGTAACAATCTCTCTCTCTTGCTCTTGCCCTTGACTCTGCTCTCTGCTCTCATGGCTCCGGCCTCTTGGGCTGCCGCTTGTACTCGTGCCCTGGCCTCGTGGCGGGTTCTCTCCCCAGAGCAGATTTTCAGTAGCCAGTTACACCATACCAACTGCAAGGAAGGGGAACGAGGCCCAAGTCCATAGCCATCCAGGACACCCAGGCTGCAGAAAGGGGCAAGACAAAGTCGAGCAGGTAGCCCAGGAATTGTATAGTAGTCCGGCGAGACAAGACGAGTGGAGACGAAGAAGAAGATAATAACTCGATAAGGGTAGAGCAGGGCAGTGAAGAAAACGTATCGATAAGTAAATCAAGCGCCTATCACAGAACCACAGAATCACAGAAACCCCACAGTGCAGATAGAGGCCATTTCGGCCCATCGAGCCTGCACCGACACATATCCCACCCGATCCCCATAACCCCTACACCAACACATATCCCACCCTATCCCCGTAACCCCACTTATTTAATCCCCCTAACACTAAGGATCAATTTATCATAGCCAATCAACCTAACCTGCACATCTTTGGGCTGTGGGAGGAAACCGGAGCACCCGGAGTAAACCCACACAAACACGGGGAGAATGTGCAAACTCCACACAGACAGTCGCCCTAGGCCGGATTCGAACCGGGTCCCTGGCGCTGTGAGGCAACAGTGCTAACCACTATGCCACCGTGCTGCCTAGTTATTGTAATGATCAATAGCATGTCATTCTATAGTGGACACTAGGTGGAGCCGTAGAGCTGTGTAGAGCTGTATATAGCTGTATGTGTATAAGACTACACTACCCAGCTGTATGTATATTAAGACTGCAGTACCCATGAGGCACTAGGCTACCCACAAGGCAGTGGTCAAGATGGATGCCTCTACAGATACTGTACCTAGTCCACATGTGCTCAATAAAGTGTCTAGCAAAAGCTAGCTGTGTTCATAATAAGAATGTCTATTTATTAATGAACATAAGATGGTACCAGGAGTGGACATGGTGAAGATTTGCTGAAAATTGTGAAAAGTGACATGGAGAATTTGAAGCCACCAGAGCGTTTGAAACTCACAGGAAATATCGACTACAATTGGCAGGCTTTTAAACAACAATTCGAACTCTACATTGCAGCCATCAGATTCGGTACGAAGCCAGACGCAAGGAAGATAGCGTTGCTGCTTACGGTTGCAGGCCCACAGGCGATAGAGGTATTTAATACATTTGTATTTAATCCAGAGGAGAACAGAGAAAAATTAGAAGATGTGCTGAAAAAATTTGATGCACATTGCTCTCCCAATAAGAATGAGACCTATGAAAGATGCATCTTCTGTTCTCGGACACAGCAGCAAAATGAGACTTTTGATAGCTTTATAACTGATCTGAAACTGAAAGCACAGACATGTAATTTCTCTGAGCTCAAAGCATCCATGATTCGTGACCAGATTGTGTTTGGTATTCATGATAAAAAAGTCAGGGAACGTCTGTTGAGAGAAACCGAACTAAATTTGGAAAATGCAGTGAAAATATGCCAAGCCAGCGAGCTAGCTCGAAAGCACGCGAAGACTTTCAGTGAAATCAATAATGATGCGATTGTAATGAGTGATAATGCTGCTGTCAGTGCTGTGTCCTACAAGGGGAAGAAACGTGGGCAGAACAGAAATGAAAAGCAATCGGAGGATGAAATTTTTAATTGTAAACGCTATGGTTACAAACACCAGTTAAGACAATGCCCAGCGTCTGGAAAAATGTGCACAAAGTGTAATGGAAAGAATCACTTTGCCAAACAATGCTTTTCAAAAGTAAAAACTAAGAAAGGGCAACGAGTTAATGTAATTGAGGACACTGATTTAAGTGAGACATTTTTTGTAGGAATGGTGTCATGTGACAATATCAAAAAGGATACAGAAAATGTGCAGCCCTCAGAAATGGACAATGCTGAACATAAAGTTAATGCAGTTAAAGAGGACAAATGGATGATCCCACTGCAGGTAAATGGAGCATTAGTTACCTTGAAACTAGACACTGGGGCAAAAGCAAACTTAATCAGTATGAGTGACATTAACAATATGAAAGAAAAGCCCAAAATACAGAAAAAGTCAGTACTACTGAAGGACTATAATGGACAGAAAATAGATAGCTTAGGTGTATGCAGACTTAAAGTGACAGTCAAAGACAAAGTGCATCATCTCATGTTTTCTGTTGTGGCTGAAAGACTTGATTCACTACTGGGTGACAAAGCTTGTGAGGACTTAGAACTGGTCAAGAGAGTCTACCGTATAAACTGTGCCATAAGCAGACCAGATGACTCGGTGCAATCTGTAGTGAATAATTTTCAGGATGTGTTCAAAGGATTTGGAGTTCTACCATTCATTTACAAGGTCCAGCTAAAGGAGGATGCTCAGCCAGTGGTACATGCTCCACGAAGAGTTCCAGCACCCCTGCATGACCGGCTCAAGAATGAACTGGACAGAATGACCACACTAGGAGTCATCAGGAAAGTCAAAGAGCCAACAGATTGGGTTATCTCAATGGTATGTGTAAAGAAAAAGAACAATGATCTAAGAATATGCATGGATCCAAAGGACTTAAATGCAAACATAAAACGTGAACACTACCAGATTCCCAAGCGAGAAGAAATCACCAGTGAAATGTCAGGTGCCAGATACTTTACAAAGCTCGATGCCTCACAAGGATTTTGGCAACTAAAACTGGATGAAGAGAGCACCAAATACTGTACCTTCAACACACCATTTGGCAGGTATTGTTTCCTCAGAATGCCTTTCGGGATAATATCTGCATCTGAAATCTTTCATAGAGCGATGGAACACACAATTGAAGGTTTGGAAGGAGTTCGGGTCTCTGAAAGAACACAATGAGAGACTGACTAAAGTGCTACAGAGCATACATAAGAGTTATAGGCTGGCACTTGGGAAGACAAGTATCTCGTTGAGCACTGCGAAAACGCAGGTGGCCACGCCACGATGAATAAACTGGCGTTCTTAAGCTTGGGTAGGAAAATCTAGGCAGTTAAGACTGCCAACTGCCCTGCAGGCACAACGGTGCCACCGACGACCGCCCGAGGGAGAAGAAGAGGAGTACCCATCGCGACGAGACGACGACGGCAGCGGAGGGGAGCAGGTGTGTCACAGTAGCAGACCCAGCACCGCACCCCTGAAGACCACATGGCAACGTGGTACCTAGAAGGACCAGAAACCAGACTTCAAAACTCACACTCGTTAACAGTTGGCTTTTACCTTTGGATTGGTGAGCATGAATTCTGACCCCTCATAGCTTAATCTAGTTAGGTATAAGGGTAGCGGGGGGGGGGGCTTCTTTTAACTGGTTTAAGGTAATTTACCTGGTCTGCAGCCTTACTGCTACACTGTAAACCAATTTCCAATAAACCAATTTTAAAACAGCGGTTTCGAATCGCTACCCCACCTTCCAGTTCTGATTGCTGGACTTATAATTAATGATATTAAAAATGGACACGTGGTTTGGATGAGAGAAAAATCAAGTTTTATTAACTAAAAGAAACTATAAACAAATATCAAACTATACCACACGAACACAGTAATTACAGTAAAACTGCTTAAATGGGGGAATGCAGACGGTAAAAATGAGGGGTAAGTGACTAAAATGTTGATTAAACAATCTTAGCAATATCCCCTTAATTACCATCCCCCAACTCCTTACTAGGTTGCTTTGTTGAGGAGTCAGAAACTCTGCTAACATGTGGTCCAGCGAAGAGAGAGAGAGAGAGAGAAAGGCTCACTTGTGGTCCCAGGAAGTAAAAAGAGAGAGCGATAGCTTCTGAGCAGCTATCTTATATATCTGATGAGCCCCCTGCTGTATGCCTGTCTGGCAAATTCGCACCCAAAAAGTTCCAATTCACAAGAGAAAAGCTGTGATTGGCTAACTGAAAGTGGTTGGACTGGGTGAGTGTGTCTGCACTGTGGGGCCAAAATGATCCCGCCCACATCCAGAGTTTACCTGGGCTGAAACAAAAGGGAATACTACTGCTCTATTGTCCAGAATGCTAGGTGATTTAAACCCATTCATTCTTAAACTGTTGCCTTTCAAAAGTCCATTTCAGAGTTTCAATGTCTCATTGACTGTGAGTGCCTTGAATTGCTGTGTAAACATAACAGTTAAAAATCGATTGTCCTGCAGTCAATTCTCAAGTGGGCAATTGCTTAAGTCAATAAACAACTTCAAGTGCTTCTGAAGGGAACCTCCCTTTGATTGGCAGGTCTGATTCACAGCCACTGCTAGATCCTCCCACTTTATACACACAGGCAACTCGAGCTGCTTGTCCTTTTGCCATGCTTTCTGTGGCCATTTTAAAACCTTTTGTGATATCCCAAACTCCAGGGAATGACTTTATTAAGATGTACTGTCTCAAGGTGTGTGAATATTTTCCACCAATTCCTCAATTCCATTGTTGTCCATGCCATTTTCAGGCCCCTCTGCAATTTGCACAGTTCGAAACTCAAAGGGTACCATTTTAATCTTAAAGTCCTGGTGTTGAGACAATTCAGGTCACGCAATTCTTCATCCACGATGTGGACCAATATTTTTCAATCTTCAGGGAAATAGGGGAAATTTTGCAACCCCTACATAAGGGGTGGGATAAGGATAAGGGGATTGTTAAGATAGTTTGTTTTCCCTCGATGTGCCGTGTGTTCCCCATTCCCTGTATGACTATAGTTATTTGTATTTGCCTGTAATTTTTATACTAGTAACTTCTCATAAGACTGTGTTAATTTCTATTTTAATAAAATCCTGGTTTTCTTACATCCAAATCACCTGTCTACTCGAGTCTTTTCAGTATCGCCGCCTGTACCTAAGTCCGGTGTCTAGAACCCAGGGGCGTGGGAGCGATTCGAACCGCTCACAGTCAGGGACATAACTGACTGGGCGCACACCACCCCCTACAACCTTTTCCACCTAGAAGGACAAGGGCAGCAGGCGCATGGGAACACCACAACCTCCAAGTTCCCCTCCAAGTCACACACCATCCTGACTTGGAAATATATGCCCGATCCTTCATCGTCGATGGGTCAAAATCCCGGAACTTCCTTCCTGCAGCACTGTGGGAGTACCTTCACCGCACGGACTGCAGCGGTTGAAGAAGGCGGCTCACCACCAGTAATTAGGGATGGGCAATAAATGCTGGCCTTGCCAGTGATGCCCCCATCCTGTGAATGAAAAATATACATGGACTAACCCCAGCCACAGCACACAGCTCCTACTCTGAAAGTAGCACAACATCGACTCCTCTTAGGTGTAGTCCTTAGGGAATTTCCGGAATAACTGTTGATAGTGTTGGTGAAGTCTTGACAAAATGTCCCAGAATGTCTCCGGATGTGTTTCAAAAGTCCTCTTCAAACCTCCAGCAGCAAGTGAACAATAAAAGCTGATATACCTTTAACTAGCACTCAAAATCCTCTGCAACAACTTGTTCACTCCCAATCAGCTGGTCGCTGTTCAGAGAGGGTGTTAGTCGAAGCACTAGCCACAAAAATGCCATTCAGCCTCTATAATGAGCACTAGCAGGCAATATAATTGACAATTAGCCCCTTAACAATTCTCTGGGCGCAAGCTTCAGCTTCTTTACCAAGGTGGTGTCTTGCGCTAAACACGGGCTAAACCAACTCTTCAGCTTAAGGCCCAGTCTTGGCCACCTCAGAGGCTCTTTAGCATCTAAAGAATCCAGGGAAATCCCCCCTATTGAGTTTACTGGAGGAATCCGACAGCCAGCGGGAATTGCTTCAAGAAGATCCTAGGCACAGGAAATCCGAGCGTAACGACTTGCTGTTTTTATTACAAGCAGCAGCTTGGAACAGCCTGGCCCAGGACTGACACTGTGGGGTCTGAGCTACAATAGGCAGAGAGGAATGTCAGACAAGTCCTGCCTGTTTGCACGCCAGAGTGGTTTTTCAAACCCTCTGCTTCCAATATGGATTTTGTCCCACTTTTAACAGGGGATTTTTCCCCTGTTAGAGGATAAAGTTTGAATGGGTTGGGGTTTCCCACAAAAAACTGGGATTCCCACAGTGTTTAAAAGCTCTGCTCAGTTTATTGTTAGTTGTTGTTCAGTTTATTGACACTAAAAGCAGATTAAAAGGTACTGCTGGATTCAGAGATAAACCAGGGGTTACCTACACTTTTAAGTTTACTTTGTTACAGATCTGTGGTACATGGTACATGGGGCACGGTGGCATAGTGGTTAGCACTGTTGCCTCACAGCACCAGGGACCCGGGTTCAAATCCGGCCTCGGGCGACTGTCTGTGTGGAGTTTGCACATTCTCCCTGTGTCTGCGTGGGTTTCCTTCGGGTGCTCCGGTTTCCTCCCACAGTCCAAAGATGTGCGGGTTAGGTTGATTTGGCTATGTTAAATTGACCCTTAGTGTTAGGGGATTAAATACGTGGGGTTACAGGGATAGGGTGGGATATGTGTCGGTGCAGGCTCGATGGGCCGAAATGGCCTCTATCTGCACTGTGGGAATTCTGTGAAAAAAAAAAAAAAAAAATGACTGACTGCATGTTTTAATATGCTGCAAGGTAACAGAAATTATCAATGAATAGTAACTCACTACACGGTACTTGGGGAACACTTAACAGACCATGGGTGTTTCTCTGACTGGGGAGAAGTATGCAGTGGGGTCCCCCGGGGTCAGTATTAGGACCAGTGCTTTTCTTGTTATATATTAATGACCTGGACTCGGGTATAGGAGTGCAATATTGAAGTCTGTAGATGATAGAAAACTTGGCAATGTAGAAAACAGTGAGCAGGATAATAGCAGACTTCAGGAGGACATCGACAGACTGTTGAAATGGGCAGATACATGGCAGATGCAATTTAATGTGGATAATTGTGAGTGTTGCACTTTGGGAGAAGCAACATGGAGAGGCAGTATAATCTAAATGGCATTATTTTGAAGGGGTGCAACAGCAGAAGGACCTGGGGGTGAATATTCACAAATCCCTGAAGCTGGCAGGGCAAGTTGATACAGCATTTAAGAAAGTGTATGGGATACTTGGCTTTATATATGGGGGCATTGAATACAAAAACAAGGAAGTTATGCTAAACCTTCACAAATCTCTGGTTAGGCCTCAGCTGGAGGATTGTGTCCAATTCTGGGCACCGCACTTTAGGAAGGGTGTCAAAGCCCTGGAGAGGGTGCAGAGGAGGTTTACCAGGATGGTACCAGGGATGAGGGAGTTCAGAGAATCTGGAATTGTTCTCCTTAGAACAGAGAAGGTTAAGGGGAGACCGAGAGGTATTCAAAATTATGAGGGTTTTTGATAGAGCAAGAAGGGAAAAACTGTTTCCTCTGGCACTGCCACCGGGAAGGAAAAGAGTAGCAAGATCATGGGAACACCACCACCTGCCAGTTCCCTTCCGAGTCACACACCATCCCGACTTGGAAATATATCGGCTGTTCCTTCATCATCGCTGGGTCAAAATCCTGGAGCCCCCTCCCTAACAGCACTGTGGGAGTACCTTCACCACACGGACTGCAGCGGTGCAGGGCAATTAGGGATGGAAAATAAGTGCGGCCTTACCAGAGTTGCCAACATCCTGAGAATTTTTTAATAAAATAGTAATCATGTGACAGCAAGAAGTAATGTTGTTTGTCCGCATGGGACTGGTGACACCTGGGAGCTGTGACCTTTCAACCCTGTCACACCACTTCACCCTCGCAGGCATATAACCTGGAAAACAAACATTAACATTTAATAAATTTACAATTAATAAATTAACAGCATGATAGGAAGTTTAGGCGTGTTCAATTTTTATTTCATTGAGTCCTTAGACTGTGACCCCTGGTTCTGAACTCCCCTGCCATCGGGAACATCCTTCCTGCATCTAGCCTGTCCAGTCCTGTTAGAATTTTATAAGTTTCAATGAGATCCCCTCTCATTCTTCTGAACTCCAGCGAATATTATCCCAATCAACCCAATCTCTCCTCATACATCATTCCTGCCATCCCAGGTGTCAGTCTGGTGAATCTTCGCTGCTCTCCCTCCATGGCAAGAATATCCTTCCTCAGATAAGGTGACCAAAACTGCTCATAATACTCAAGGTGTGGTCTCACCAAGGCCCTGTACAACTGCAGCAAGACATCCTTGCTCCTGTACTCGAATGCTCTCGCTACAAAGGCCAACATATCATTTGCCTTCTTAACCGCTTGCTGCACCTGCATGCTTACCTTCAGCGACTGGCGAAAAAGGACACCCAGGTCTCGTTGCACTTCCCCTTCTCCCAATCTATTGCCATTTAGATAATAATCTGCCTTCCTGTTTTTGCCACCAAAGTGGATAACCTCGCATTTATCCACATTATACTGCATCTGCCATGCATCTGCCCAATCCCCCAACCTGTCCAAATCATACTGGAGTTTCTCGGCATCCTCCTCACAGCACACACATCCACCAAGCATTGTGTTGTCTGCAAACTTAGAGATATTACATCTAGTACCCTCGTTCATATCATTTCTATATATTGTGAATAGCTGGGGTCATAGCACCGATCCCTACCCCACTACTCACTGCCTGCCACTCAGAAAAAGACCAATTTATTCCAACTCATTTCTTCCTGTCTGCCAACCAGTTCTTTATCCAAGTCAGTACCTTACCCCCAATCGCATGTGCTTTAACATTACACGCTAATCTCTTATGCGGGACCTTATCGAAAGCCTTCTGAAAGTCCAAATACACCACATCCACTGGTTCTCCCTTATCTATTTCACTAGTTACATCCTCAAAAAATTCCAGTAGATTAGTCAAGCACGATTTACCTTTTGTAAATCCATGTTGACTTTATCCGATCCTGTCACTGTTTTCCAAGTGCTCTGTTATTACATCTTTTATAATGAACTCTAGCATTTTCCCCAATACCGATGTCAGGCTTACCGGTCTATATTTCCCGGTTTTCTCTCTACCACCTTTTTTTAATAGTGGGTTAACATTAGCTATCCTGCAATCCATGGGTACTGTCCCAGAGTCTATAGAATTTTGGAAGGTGACCAGCAATGCATCTATTATTTCTAGGGCCACTTCTTAAGTACCCTAGGATGTAGATTATCAGGCCCTGGGGATTTATCGGCATTCAATCCTGTCAATTTCCCTATCACCATTTCCCTTCAAATACTGATTTCATTCAGTTCCTCCCTCTCGTTAGAACCTATGTTCCCCGACATCTCTGGGAGGTTTTTTGTGTCCTCCTTTGTGAAGACAGAGCCAAAGTATGTATTTAATTGGTCAGCCATTTCTTTGTTCCCCATTATAAATTCCCCTGAATCTGACTGCAAGGGACCTATGCTTGACTTCACCAAACTTTTTTCTCTTCACATATCTATAGGAGCTTTTACAGTCAGTTTTTATGTTCACTGCAAGCTTACTCTCATATTCTATTTTCCCGCTTTTAATTAACCCTGTTGTCCTACTTTGCTGAATTCTAAACTGCTCCCAATCCTCAGGTTTGCTGTTTTTTCTGGCCAATTTTTATGTCCTCTCCTTGGTTCTTATGCTATCCCTAATTTCCCTTATTAGCCATGGTTGAGTCAACTTTTTTGTTTTATTTTTATGCCAAACAGAGATGAACAAATTCTGTAGTTCATCCATGCGATCTTCATACGTTTGCCATTGCCTCTCCACCGTCAACCCTTTAAGTAACGTTCCCCAATCCATCCTAGCCAACTCGCGCCTCATACCATAAAATTTCCTTTATTTAAATTCAGGATCCTAGCCCCTGAGTCAAATACTTCACTCTCCATCTTACTGAAGAATTCTATCATATTATGATCGCTCTGCCCCAAGGGGCCTCGCACAACAAGATTGCTAATTAATCCTTTCTCATTATATAATACCCAGTCTAAGATGGCCTGATATCTAGTTGGTTCCTCAACATATTGGTGCAGGAAACCATCCCTTTCACACTCCAGGAATTCCTCCTCTACAGTATTGTTACTAATTTGGTTAGCCCAATCTATATGTAGATTAAGTCACCCATGATAACTGCTGTACCCTTATTGCATGTGTCTCTAATTTCCCGTTTAATTCCATCCCCAACCTCAGCATTACTTTTTGGATGTCCGTATACAACTCCCACTAACGTTTTCTGCCCCTTGGTATTTCTCAGCTCTACCCATACAGATTCCACATCATCAGAGCTAATGTCCTTCCTTACTATTGTGTTAATCTCCTCTTTAACCAGCAATGCTACCCCACATCCTTTTCCTTTTTGCCTGTCTTTCCTGAATATTGAATACACCTGGATTTTGAGTGCCCAGCCTTGTTCACCCTGGAGCCATGTCTCCGTAATTCCAATTATATCCTATCCATTTACAACTATTTGCGCAGCTAATTGATCCACCTTATTACGAATGCTCCTCGCATTAAGATACAAGGCATTCAGGCTTGTTTTTTTTAACACTCTTAGACCTTTTAGAATAATTATCTACTGTGGCCATGTTTGATTTTAACCCTTGATTTCTCTGACTGCTACCTTTGCTTTCCTCCTTCCTGTCTTTTGCTTCTATCCTTGCTTCCCTTTCTTCTGTCTCCCTGCACAGGTTCCCAACCCCCTGCCATTTAGTTTAAACCCTCCCCAACAGCACTAGCAAACACTCCCCCTAGGACATTGTTCCTGGTGTTGCCCAGGTGTAACCCATTCGGTTTTTACTGGTCCCACCTCCCCCAGAACTAGTTCCAATGTCCCAGGAATTTGAATCCCTCCCCCTTACACCATTCCTCTAGCCATGTCTTCATCTGAAATATCCTTATATTTCTACTCTGACTAGCACGTGGCACTGGTAACAATCCTGAGATTACTACCTTTGAGTTCCTATTTTTTAATTTACCTCCTAATTCCCTATATTCAGCTTTTAGGACCTCATCCCATTTTTTACCTTTATCGTTGGTACCTATATGCACCACGACAACTGGCTGTTCACCCTCCCCTTCCAGAATGCTCTGCAGCCGCTCCAAGACATCCTTGACCCTTGCACCAGGGAGGCAACATACCATCCTGCAGTCTCATTTGCGGCCGCAGAAACACCTATCTATTCCCTTGCAATAGAATCCCCTATCACTATAGCTCTCCTGCTCTTTTTCCTCCCGTCCTGTGCAGCAGAACCGCCCATGATGCAAGGAAGTTGGCTGCTGCTGCCTTCCTCCGATAAGCCATCTCCCTCAACAATATCCAAATTGGTATATCTGTTTGAGAGCAGGATAGCCACAGGGGACCCCTGCACTACCACCTCTGCACCTACATTCTGCCTGGCGGTCACCCATTCCCTTCCTGCCAGTGCAGCCTTTACCTGTGGTGTGACCAACTGATTAAACGTGCTATCCACGAGGTCCTCAGCATCACGAATGCTCCAGTATGTATTCATTCACAACTCCAGCGCCGCAATGTGGCCTGCCAGTAGCTGCAGCTGGATACACTTCCTGCACACATGGTCGTCATGGATGCAGCAAGTGTCACTGATTTCCCAGGCAAATCCTATCCTCACTGGATATCCATACACTTGATTGCTTTTTAGAAAGGGGCACTGGGTGGTGATCGGGGGCAGGAGCCCTGTGAGCGTTTTTTGCCCCTCTCTTACCCAGTATTGTCAAAAGCAGTTGTATCACTCATTGGTGTCTCAGCTCAGAGCTCACTCGACATCGATGAGAAATTGAATCAAGCTCAGTACAACAGCAGCAACACACCTCCACATTAAACTCAGCGGTGGACACGTCTCTGTGCCGTTGGTAATGACTAACTGAACACAGACTAACCAAAGCAGTGTGCCAATTGGTGAAAGGACTAAGCATGTGTAGCATTAATTGCCCTTTGTCCTAAAAGATTAATAGCACTCTTACAAAGGGGATGGAAGACAGGGGGTGATTTTATCATTGGGGATATGATGGAGGCGGGATTGCAGCTTGCCGGGTTTTAGTCCCGCCTCCATCGACATCCGGCCAACCCACGCTATTTTCCCTTGATTGACCTTGTTAAGTCTGCCCAGCGGGCTGAGCAGGCCAATTAAGGGAAAGCTGGTGACAGAGAGCGTCAACGTATGACGTTTCATCTGACAAGATTTTTTGACAGATGAATTGTCATCGTTTGACAGCTCTGTGAAGCTGTCAGACACTGACAATCTGTCTTCTAAGTTGAGTCCTTGTAATGAAGACTCACTTAGAAAGCATTCCTGAGCAGAAAGCAGAAGGCTGCTGCATTTAAGAATGCAGCGGCCATTCTGCTTTCTTTGCTGGTGAGATGAGGCAACTCTGGAGCCTAAAGGGATGGAGCCTGGAGGAAGAGGCAAAGTTAAGTAATCTTATTAAAACACTTTGGACTCACCTTACACACTTACCTCTCCACATTTGCACTCATCACTCACCTGCGCACCAGGCATTTTGGCCCCTCCAACCCCCGCAGACCCACGGCTTGCCTCGCTGAACCTGGCGAGGTTCAGAGTCGTTGGGAAGTCCACTCTTTAGGTCACAAAATAGGGATTAGCCAAAAAACTGCCTGTTAACTACCTGTCGGGTACCTGCCTCCTGGGAAGATGGCATGGAGGCGGGTTGGGGGCTGGATGGGTACCCGCTCCCAGTTTCTGCCATTTATCCGGCAGTCTCACCTCCATACTGTAAGGTTCGATAATTTCTGCACAACCCCAGAACAGAAGGAAAACATTATTTTAAAATGATTTTGGAACATTACAGAAGAAATCTGCAAAAGGGATAAATTGTATGGTTGGGCCAAACAGAAGAATTTCAAAAGGTTAAATTACAACTGAAAGGAAGATAGAGATTTTGGACTATTTTAAGGAGGTATTGGGCCAAAGGGATTTAAAAATAAAAATCCCAGGAATATTTTGCTGGTTTAAAAGGACATGTTCAGGCTTGCAAAGGCTGGGACACAGGGGAGGTGGGGTGGGCCCCTGAGTTTGGATATTGGACTGTCTAGGAGTGTCCTGGGCCACCCCAGTTTTACATAAGGAAAATGAAACCTGTTTCCCGCCGAGAATTCGCAGAGCCCGTTACATGAATAAACAGGACATGTCCCCAGCAAAACAAAGGAAGGAACATTAGCCCTACAGGATACAACAAACAAACCACAGTCCAAAAGCAATTAAAGAGATTGACCAACGTTTTGCATTTTTTTTAAACTAGTTTCAAGGCAATCCCGAAAACAGTTAAAGGCCGATTAAGTTTAGATGGGCCATCCCCTAAACTCATTAAGTTTGGATGGGCCATCTCCGAAGCTTGTTAAAGTTTTAAAACACATTAAAAATAACGAGCTTGCCAAATTTAACAAAGAAACCCGAGATTTGGTGGTCAGATAAGCCAGGCCCCAAATTAGTATAATTGAAGCCTGCCTTTTCAGTTCAACAGTCAGCTCAGAAGACAGTCAGGGATGACAAGGCAATTCGAGAGATCATCATCAGCCAGCGAGAGCACAGTACAGCTCAACGGATCATCATCATCAGAGACTCGAAGGAACAAAAGGAGAATGAAACTCGCGGCAACCAAAGGCCTACAGAAACCAACAACCACCAATATTACCACCAACCAGGTAATATTGGGCCACCGCGACCAACAAGAAACCAACCGCGGAATAACTCACAAACCAAAGACTTGTTTCCACTCTACAGGCTACTCTGACTTACCCCTGGGTAAGATTTGGACATAAAAGACCCTAAAACTAGCCCTAACCAAAGAAAATTGGGTACTCACCTGATACATCCAACAGCGCAACTAACCGCATCTGCGGACAAACTGCAACTGAAGACCCAATGCAGGTACAGTCTTCTACCACATGCGAGGTATGGCAGGCCCCAACCACCACAACTAAAGAGAACCCCGAAATCGCGAACCTCTACAGTCTTTCAAGAAAGTTGTTTTGGTGATCATTTCCTGGTCCTCTGGATTCCAGCTTAGCTAGTGTAGTGGGGTTGGGAGGGTAAGGGATTTTGTGTATTGTAATTCTCCCTCGCTTATTCCGAGTGTTCCCCACCCTTTTAAAGTATAAGTTTTATTGTATTGTATATTTTCCTGTCTCAAAATAAAGATCTGAATTCTTTTGACTAACCCAGGTGTCTGTTGCAAGTTTATTACAACCCCCAAATATGTCCAAAGTCTAGAACAAAAGGGAGTGGGAGCGATTCAAACCACTCAATGGATTCAGAGGTGAAGCTGACAAACAACCCACATCACCACACCTTACCACATGGCAACCACGGCAAGACTTTGGCAAAAGGGAAGTAATGCAATTGACCCTGTGTTCAATAAGAACATAAGAAGTAGGAGCGGGAGTAGGCCATACGGCCCCTTGGGCCTGCTCCGCCATTCAATAGGATTATGGCTGATCCGAACCTAGACTCACGTCCACTTCCCTGCCCTCTCCCCGTAACCCCTAATTCCCTTATCTGCTAGGAAACTGTCTATCTCCGTTTTAAATCTATTTAATGTTGCAGCTTCCACAGCTCTCTGGGGTAGCAAATACCATAGATTTACAACCCTCTGAGTAAAGAAGTTTCTCCTCATCTCAGTTTTGAAAGGGCAGCCCCTTATTCTAAGATTATGCCCCCTACTTCTAGTCTCACCCATCAGTGGAAACATCCTCCCCGCATCCACCCAATCAATCCCCCTCACAATCTTATATGTTTTGATAAGATCGTCTCTCATTCTTCTGAACTCCAATGAGTAGAGGCCCAACCTACTCAACCTTTCCTCATACATCAACCCCCTCATCTCTGGAATCAACCGAGTGAACCTTCTCTGAACCGCCTCGAGAGCAAGTATATCTTTTCTTAAATATGGAAAACAAAACTGCACGCAGTATTCCAGGTGTGGCCTCACAACAGAGATAGACAGTTTAACAACAGAGATAGACAGTTTCCTAGCAGATAAGGGAATTAGGGGTTACAGGGAGAGGGCAGGGAAGTGGACGTGAGTCTAGGTTCGGATCAGCCATGATGAGAACAAAGATGGAAGAGAGGATTTCCTTTTACGTATTTGAGAAGGTGAATATCACCAAGAAGTGGGTGACCAGTCTGTTGCGCGCTGAGCGTCCCATGGACGTTGCAGCCAAATGGACTGAGAGCAAGGATCATAAGAAGTCGGTAGAGAAGGCCATCTGGTTGGTCTGTGCCCTACAACAGATCCAGCTTTTAGACCAGCAGGTAAAAGCTTTGTCAGCGGAGCTGCAGGAGGCAGCCAAACTGTCTCAGGCAAGAGCTTTAGCAGGGGAGGAACTATTGCAGGAATTACAAGCACAGAATCAAGAGAAATTGCAGCTAGTAGAGAAACACAGAAACAGGCATGAGTATTTTCAGTGTCAAGTCACTGAAGCATAAGGAAATGAGCTGGTACTGAAAGAGGAGAACACTCACCTAACCAGACAGATAATGGAACAGGAGGAGCAGTATTGGAATATAAAGGCTGCTTATCAAGTAGCAAGCACTATGGATTTTGAAGCAGGAGGTCACGGCCCCTGTCAAAAGCAGATAGAAAGTTTAAAACTTGCTCTGTCCAGGGCAAAAGGCCTGGTATGCCCAGTAAGCCCGGTTGCGTCCCGGTTAGACCTGGAAGTAGAAGTAGAAACTATGCAGACATCACCTGTGGCGCCGGGTTTTGACTCGGTTGGGCAGCAGGAGGGACAAACAATCTGTAGAGAAGACAGGGAGGAGTGCACACCACCGTCACCTGTGGCACCGGGTTTTGACTCGGTTTGGCAGCAGGCAGAAGTGGGTAAACAATTGCAGGAAAGTTCGGAGCCGGGGCTGATGCGCCTGACTCGACAGCAAAAGTTTGGCCCACCTGGGGGTGGTGGGGGCCTGAGGCCCCTTGAAAAACAGTTTTTGACTCCCCATGGGACCCAACAGCTTAGGGCTATGGTAAGCCACTTGAGTAAGCTCACCCACAAGGGAGACCCCTCAGTCCACTTTATGGAAGTGGAACAAGCAGCAGGCATTAATGAGTGCGAAGACTCAGAAATGGCCAAGATGCTCCTGTTCACCTTGGATGGCAAGCTGTACCAGTCCCTCTCTGCTGAGTGCAAGAAGGGACAGGGAGGGTACGCTGCCCTCCGGGATCAAGTTCTGGAGGCGATGGGGATGAATCATGGTTGTCCGTTCTCCCGGGTGGAGAAGACTACCCAGTTAGCAGGGGAGACCCCACAGGCTTTCGCAGACAGGTTGTGACCTGTGTACAGGAGTGCCTGTAATGGGGATCTCGCCTGGGCTAACTTGAACTAGGATGAGCTGGCTCACTGGCTCTGAAGTCTGGTGGCAAACAGCTTGCCATGGATCAGAGCCAAGGCTGAGCTGTAGTTCGACCCAAAGGGCCCCCAAGTCACCGAGGAGACAGTGGTCAGAGAACTGACCCTGGCTTACCATAACAGTAGGGGGGTAGAAGAACCACAGTCTAAAGGGAAAGTGCATGAGTTTAAACCAGCCAGGGTAAGAAGGAATGGCACCAGGAAAGGGGTATCCCTTCCGATGTGAGGCGCAACTGCTTCGGGTGTGGGAAGAGTGGGCATTGGAGAAGGGACTGTAAAAATCCTTGGAAGGATATTGCAGGAAAGAGTGCCCCAGCTCCCGCCCCAAAGGCAGAAACACCGACCTCTCCCCCCACAGTAGATTCGATAGTAGCTGCACTTCGAGTTTTTTTGGCTGGCCCAGGGAAGGTCGCCACAGCCACGGGTGCTTTAACTCCATCTGCCCCAGCTAACACAGGCTTATGACTAGAGCCAGCGCAGCCTGTCTATCTGTGTCCCCTTGAGTATGATGCATGGAAAAGACCGCTTGATCGGATGGAAGTGGAAAAGGTAAAAGGGACCTATCTGTTGGACACCGGGAGCTTCAAGCACCATAGTCTATTCCGATAACCCCTCCACCTCACCTCTGTCTAATGGGGTCCCGTACAGCTTAGTGGGGTTCACAGGTAAAGAGCAGGTTGGCTCGTTCTCTGTCCTGCTGTCCATTCATTTAGGAGCACTCCACACCAAGTGGATTTGTGTTTTAATGAAGTGGGTGAAGGAAGGGAAGGGGATCCTGGGGGCTGATTTTATCATAGGCCACCAGATCCTAGTGGATCTTAGGAACCACTGTCTGTGGGGAGAATGCAACGGCAAAGAGAGTGAAGTGGTAGTTATCCCAGGGAAACAGGGCAAGGGGACCCTGTGTACCCTCAAACCCAAGGAGGGTTATGACCTCGAGCAAATGGTCAGTAACAATCCAGCGGAGTACCAGGCCTCAGCGCAGTTGCCACTCACAAGCATGATACTGGGAGGGTGAACAGGGTAGAAGTGAGTGTAGATGGGGACCCCATGACCCGACCACAAAAGCAGTATAATTTCCCCAAAGAGGCGGAGAAGGACATGCAAATGGCCATGACCTCTCTGGTCAAACAGGGGGTATTGAGACCAATAGCCACCCATGTAATCTCTCCGTTGTGGTCGGTTAGGAAACCGAATAACTCCAGGAGAGCCACGGTGGACTATCGGGTGTTCAATAGGAACATCCCCGCCTGTGCACCCATGGTCGCAGCCGTCGCCGACCTCATAGGAAGTATTCCAGCCTCCGCGACCACCTTCACGGTGCTGGATATTTCCAACGGGTTTTTTCCATCCCTCTGTGGCGAGAGGACCAGTACAAGTTTGCCTTTATGTTTAAGGACCAACAGTACACTTGGAACTGCCTACCACAATGGTTCCACAATAGCCCCAGCATCTTCCATCAGTGTATGGCAGATTGCTTAAAAGGCTTCAGCCGACCCCGACAGTTAGTCCAGTATGTGGATGACCTGCTCCTATTCACTGATGAAGGAGAGGAACACGGTCCACTACTGGCTGAACTGTTGGAGTTGCTGAAGCAGGAAGGTTTTAAGGTAAACCCCAAGAAGATGCAGATCGGCCAAAAGGAAGTCAAGTTCCCAGGGCTGGCTGTACGAGCAGGGGAAAGGGCCACAGATTAAGCCAGAAGAGAAGCAGTGGAGGAGTTAACAGCCCCCAGTACAGTGACAGGAGTGAGATCCTTTCTAGGGCTAACAGGGTACTGCAGGGATTTTATTGAAGATTACGCCGCCACAGCAGCCCCTCTGCTCCGACTCCTACACAAGGGAGTGGAGTGGGTTCGGGATGAGGGTTGCCAGGCAGCATTTGTAAGCCGCAAGAAAAATCTGCAGACTGCACCAGCTCTAGGGGCGATTGATGGTGAGAAACAGGTTTTCTTGGAGCTAGCAGCCAGCGGGGACAGTCTGAGTGCAGTGGTTTACTCCTCCAGGATACTCACAGAGGTGGAAAAGGGCTATTCCAACTGTGAGAGGCATCTCCTCACCACTTACTGGGCTGTGAAAAGATCATTGATCTTCACAGGCACCTCACCCATCACCCTCCTCACCCATCACACGCCCACCCAGATGCTCCTAGATGGGAGAATTAGGGATGGGACAGTGAGCAGTGCCCTCATTGCTTGCTGGACCCTGCTTCTCTCCCAGATGGATCTAAGGGTGAAAGGTCACTGCGAGCCCAAGCTCGCAGCCAACATGATCTATCCAGGGACGGCCCACTGCAGGTGTTCTATTGAAGGGGTATGGAAAGTAGACATAGGTTTTCAGCCGGGATACACCCCTCAGGCCGCAAAATCTATGTGGATGGTTCCAGCACAGTATCTGCTGGGAAACGACTCACAGAGTGTGGAGTTTATGACCCAGGGGCAGACTGCCCTGGCAATTAAACTCCCCAGCACCATGAGCACCCAGCAGGCCGAACTGTCCGCGGTAGTTTATGTTGTTACACACCCAGAGAAATTCCCTACCCCATACACGATTTGCTCGGACAGCATGTTCAATTGCAATTCATTGTCGGAATACCTGGCCATCTGGTCCCGTCGAGGATACAACTCCGCCGAAGGGAGACCTCTGGCCATCAAGCCTCTGCTGGAGAAAATCATGACAGCAGTAGGGAAAGAAGGGAAGGTCTTTATCCACAAGGTCAAGGCCCATTCGAAGACAGAACCCTTGAGAGAGGGGAATCAGAGGGCAGATGAACTAGCCAAGCAGGGGGCTAGGGAAGGAAAGTTAGGGGACCCCTATCAAACAAGATTGGTAGCCGCAATCCAGGACAAGGAAGGCACACAAGGGGTAGCCTTTGGCTCGGACCTAAAGCAGGCCCAGGTATGGGATCCCATCCTCAGAGCCGTCCTGGACATGCTCACAAAAGGGGAGAAAGTAAAGGGCCCGAACGGTACAGCAGCCATCGCCGCCAAGGGAGGCATGCTGTTCAGCGGGGAGCAATGGGTAGTGCCACAGCAGCACAGAAGGGAATTCCTCCAACTGGCCCATGAGGGTTCAGGAGCGGGGCTTCCCGGGCCTGAGACCACCTGGCAGAGGGTAAAACAGGCAGGATGGTGGCCAGGACTGAGGGAACAGGTCCACGAGTTCTGTGCCGACTGTCTGGTGTGTGCTGCCAGTAACCCTGACCCCCAGAAAAGGAAGGTATCTGGGACACACCAGGAGGGTAGAGGGACCATGGCAGTCGATCCAGATCGATTACATCGGGCCCCTACCCACCGCCCAGGGAGGCTACAAGTACTGCCTAGTCCTGGTGGATGTGTTCTCAAAGTGGGTAGAAGCTTTTCCCTGCCGTACAGCTACCACGTTGGGTACAGCCAAGATCCTGGTCAGGGAAGTGTTCTCACGATGGGGACTCCCACAGTATGTGGAGTCTGACCAAGGGAGTCACTTTACCAGACAGGTCATGCAGGAGACCCTCATGGTATCATGGTACTCGGCATTGAAGGGAAGTGGCACGTCACCTACAACCCACAGTCATCAGGTCCTGTAGAGTATTTAAACCATACCATAAAGGAAAAGCTGAGAAAGGAAATGGGAGACTCGCCCAAGAAGTGGGTGCAGGTCTTACCGTTGGTCTTGATGGGGATCCGAGCCAGCCAGTCAAAAAGCACGGGGTATTCCCCACACGAGCTGATGACTGGCAGGGTTATGCGGACCCCCACCCATGTGCTAGCACCGGTGCTGACAGAAGGTCAGCTCAGAGAGGTGAACTGGGACAGTTTTGTCAGGAATCTGTTTGAACACCTCAAACAAATTCACTGGCAGGCTGCTAGTAACATGGGAAAGCAACATCGGAGTAACTGATTGCTGCTAGAACCCAACAGGCACCACGAGTGGAGAGATAGGGGATCAGGTCATGGTAAGAAACTTTGCCCAGTTGGGAAGTTTTGAACCATTGTATATGGGACCATACAGCATTGTGGACAAGGCAAGTCCCATGGTCTATGCCATCAAGATGCCCCGCCGCACAAAGTGGTTCCACATTAATCAATGCAAGCTGTTTAAGGCGGAGAGTGAAGAAGGAGAGTGGAGAACGGTCAGCGATGGTTAACCGCACTAAGGCTAGAGAGCAGCTGCCTGCAGCTGTGGATGATTCACAGACCGCAAAGGTGGGGGCAGTGAATTGTGTGACTGGAGAGGCCCTCCCACCAATTAAGTGGGACTCAGGTACACTCCCAGTGGTCGGAGCCTTAAGAATGTCTCCTCGCACACCAGAGCCTAGTCTACCTTGGTCACCTGTGTATCATTTTAGAGTACGGTCCAGCCCTAGGAGAACCATTAGCAAAAAGGGAAAACCCAAAGTCAGGGACAAGTCTAAGGATACGGATCACCAGCCATCAGCCTCCAAAGATGAGGGACTCTCAGGAGAGGTAGCGTTGGGAAAAGAGAGAGAGAAGGGTCCCCAGCCTGCGGCAGCAGGCTGCGGGGAACCCACAGGACAGGACAGAGATTTGGCAGCCACACCAAAGTGTGTAGTGTGTTGCAGCTCAGGAAGGCACACTACCCTGGTTAACTGGGAGTCAGGAAAACTCCCAATTGTTTTAAGAAGGACTCTCCAAGTCCGATGGCACAGGTCATCTTACGCCCAGGCATACAAGCTGCCCAGATTCCATAAAAGGTACAGGCCTATCAGGAATTAGCCTGGCCGTCCGGAGATGGGCAGCGGATATACATAGCTTTCTGAAGTATTTTAAGTGAGTTTTTACAGTTTGGAAGTTTTGAATTTTGATAACTGTGTCAGGCCAGAGAACCTTCTTGGGACATGGCTATTTTGTTTGGGTGACCCTACAGAAAGGAAATCGAGATGAGGAAGGTTCTGCTCCTGCTCGCCCTGGTAGGGGCGAGCATCAGTGATCGAGGAGACATGGAGAACTCCCATATCTATGGGTGCTCAGCAGAGAGAGCACCGATCATGACCGCAGGGGGTGGCAAACGGGATGTGGAGGAGCTCGCCATCTACTTCCACGAGGGAAGGTGGCCAGGGTGGTTGGGGTCCAACTCGACCCAGAACTCCAGCCTGTAATGATCAGTAACCTGTCATTCTGGAATGGTGCACTAGGTGGTGCTGTATGTATATAAGAGTGGGCTACCCACAATGCACTAGGCTACCCACAAGGCAGCAGTCAAGATGGAGGCCTCTACAGATACTGTGCCTAGTCCACATGTGCTCAATAAAGTGTCTAGCAAAAGCTAGCTGTTCTAAATAAAAACGACTAGTTATTAATGAACATAACATGGTACCAGGATTGGTAAGATCTGCTGAATATTGTGCAACGCGACATGGAGAATTTGAAGCCACCAGAGCGTTTGAAACTCACTGGAAATGTCAACTACAATTGGCTGACATTTAAACAACAATTCGAACTCTACATTGCTGCCATCGGGTACGGTACGAAGCCAGACGCAAGGAAAATAGCGTTGCTGCTCACGATTGCAGGCCCACAGGCGATAGAGGTATTTAATACATTTGTATTTAACCCAGAGGAGAACAGAGAAAATTTAGATGATGTGCTAAAGAAATTTGATACACATTGTTCTCCCAAAAAGAATGAAACCTATGAAAGATACATGTTCTGTTCAAGAACACAGCAGCAAAATGAGACTTTTGATAGATTTGTGACTGATCTGAAATTGAAAGCACAGATATGTAATTTCTCTGAGCTGAAAGCATCCATGATACGTGACCAAATTGTGTTTGGTATTCATGATAAAAAGGTCAGGGAACGTCTGTTGAGAGAAACCGAACTGACATTGGAAAATGCTGTGAAAATATGCCAAGCCAGTGAGCTAGCTCGAAAGCATGCGAAGACTTTCAGTGAAATCAATAATGATGCGATTGTAGTAAGTGCTGCTGTTGGTGCTGTGTCCTACAAGGGGAAGAAACATGGGCAGAACAGAAGTGAAAAGCAATCGGAGGAAGGAATTTTTAATTGTAAACGCTGTGGTTACAAACACCAGTTAAAACAATGTCCAGCGTTTGGAAAAATGTGCACAAAATGTCATGGAAAGAAGCATTTTGCCAAACAATGCTTTTCAAAAGTAAAAGTTAAGAAAGGGCAACGAGTTAATGTAATTGAGGACACGGATTTAAGTGAGACATTTTTTGTTGGAATGGTGTCATGTGACAATATAGAAAAGGATACAGAAAATGTGCAGCCCTCTGGAATAAACAATGCTGAACATAATGTTAATGCAGTAAAAGAGGACAAATGGATGATCCCACTGCAGGTAAATGGAGCATTAGTTACATTGAAACTAGACACTGGGGCAAAAGCAAACTTAATCAGTATGAGTGACATTAAAAATATGAAAGAAAAGCCCAAAATACAGAAAAAGTCAGTACTACTGAAGGACTATAATGGACAGAAAATAGATAGCTTAGGTGTATGCAGACTTAAAGTGACAGTCAAAGACAAAGTGCATCATCTCATGCTTTCTGTTGTGGCTGAAGGACTTGATTCACTACTGGGTGACAAAGCTTGTGAGGACTTAGAACTGGTCAAGGGAGTATACCGTATAAACTGTGCCATAAACAGACTAGATGACTCAGTGGATTCTGTAGTGAATAATTTCCAGGATGTGTTCAAAGGACTTGGAGTTCTACCATTCACTTACAAGATCCAGCTAAAGGAGGATGCTCAGCCAGTGGTACATGCTCCAGCAAGAGTTCCAGCACCCCTGCGTGACCGGCTCAAGAAAGAACTGGACAGAATGACCACACTAGGAGTCATCAGGAAAGTCGAAGAGCCAACAGATTGGGTTAACTCCATGGTATGTGTAAAGAAAAAGAACAATGATCTAAGAATATGCATGGATCCAAAGGAATTAAATGCAAACATAAAATGTGAACACTACCAGATTCCCAAGCGAGAAGAAATCACCAGTGAAATATCAGCTGCCAGATACTTTACAAAGCTCGATGCCTCACAAGGATTTTGGCAACTAAAACTGGATGAAGAGAGCACCAAATACTGTACATTCAACACATCATTTGGCAGGTATTGTTTCCTCAGAATGACTTTCGGGATAATATCTGCATCTGAAATCTTTCATAGAGCGATGGAACACATAATTGAAGGTCTGGAAGGAGTTCGGGTCTATGTTGATGACATCATCATCTGGGGCTCCACACTGAAAGAACACAATGAGAGACTGACTAAAGTGCTACAGAGCATACGCCAGAATGGACTGAAGCTCAACAAAGCCAAGTGTCAGTATGGCATCCAGGAAGTCGCTTTCCTAGGAGATAATCTATCTGGTAAAGGAATAGAGCCAGATATGGAAAAAGTAAATGCCATGCTCAAAATGCCCCGACCCACTGATAAAAAAGGAGTGCTATGCATCATGGGGATGATAAACTTCATTGGAAAGTTCATTCCTAACTTGTCAGCCAAGACAACCTGTCTGCGAGACCTGCTACATAAAACAAATGAGTTCGCATGGACAGAAAGACATGAACAAGAGTGGATGAATCTCAAAACAGTGCTGACAACCACACCTGTACTCACCTTCTTTGACCCAACAAAGAGAATCAAAGTGTCAATGGATGCATCAAAGGGTGGCCTAGGCGCGGTCTTGCTACAGGCAGAGGGTGAAGATTGGAAGCCTGTTACCTATGCCTCCAGGTCTATGACTGATACTGAGTGTCGATATGCCCAGATTGAAAAGGAATGTCTAGGCTTGGTAGTTGGACTAGAAAAGTTTCATGGCTACATATATGGACTTCCCACCTTCACAGTTGAGACAGACCAGAGCCCACTGGTTGCCATCATAAAAAAGAATCTGAATGAGATGTCTCCAAGGATTCAACGACTCATGATGAAGCTGCAAAGATATGACTTTGAACTGATCTACACACCAGGCAAATACATAGTGTTAGCAGATGCACTATCCCGAGCACCCACAATGAGTCATGTGAGCTCTACTGAAGAAGACGTGGATGTTCATGTGAGTATGGTCAATGCTGCGCTGCCCGTGTCAGACACAAAATCAAAGCAAATAGCAGAAGAAACAGTAAAAGATACAGTATTACAAACAGTAATAGAGAACATTCATCATGGTTGGCCAAAAGGTTCCTGTCCAAAATATTTTCACATAAGGTCAGAATTGAGTGTCGCAAGTGAACTATTACTAAAACAGAACAGAATAGTCATTCCACAGGCTCTACGTCAAGACATGCTCAAAAGGATTCATGAGGGACACCTTGGAATTGAAAAATGCAAAAGGAGAGCAAGAGACACTGTTTATTGGCCTGGCATAAATAACGACATTGAGAACATGATAGGCAAATGTGAGACATGTCAGAAACACCAAAACAAACAAGCAAAGGAACCAATGATAGTAGCTGACATACCAAGGTTGGCAAAAGGTTGGTATGGACCTTTTTCATTTAAATGGTAAAGACTATCTAATAGCGATTGACTACTATTCTAACTATCCTGAGATGGTGCTGCTCTCAAGCACCACAGCAAGCAGTGTCATAATGCATGTGAAATCCATCTTTGCCAGACATGGAATTCCCAGGATTGCCATTAGTGACAATGGTCCGTGCTTCAACTGTAAGGAGTGGCAACAGTTTGCAGCACATTATGACTTTCAACACATCACATCCAGTCCTTTGTATGCTCAGTCGAATGGTAAGGCAGAGAAAGGTGTTCAAGTTCTCAAGCAGCTACTGGAGAAAGCGACAGAAAGCAAGTCTGATCCTTATCTCGCCCTGCTGAGCTACCGAGCCTCACCTTTAGACTCTGGTTCTTCACCTGCTGATCTCCTAATAGGTCGCAAGTTGCGTACCACGCTACCCTGCTGTGCAAAAGAAAAGCAGAGTAAGGAACTGAGACAGAGACTTCAACAGTTAAAGCTGAAACAGAAATCATACTACGACAAGTCATCCAAAACTCTGAGACCATTGACAAGGGATGATGTTGTCAGGATTGAGGATCCAGATGCATGGAACAGGAAATTTACAGTTCTTGAGGAGGTAGGACTAAGGTCATACACTGTTAGAACTGAGGAAGGACAGATTCTCAGGAGGAACCACCGTTCCCTCCTAAAAATACAAGAGACTATCGAAGAGCAAATCGATGACAATGCCGCAACTGAATCTTGTCACTCACCACCAGTACAATCTAACACAAATACACATACAGGCTCTCATGAAAACACATCAGACTTACCTGTGCTCAGAAGATCCACACGTGAAGTAAAAAAGCCTGATAGACTTTATCTTTGAGTACAAGGAAAACTACATTGAAAATGTATTGACTGTTGAAGATGTTTATGTTGTTATTGATTGATATTGATTGATACTGATTTTGTTTAACCTCAAACAAAGGGGGTTGTAATGATCAGTAACCTGTCATTCTGGAATGGTACACTAGGTGGTGCTGTATGTCTATAAGAGTGGGCTACCCACGATGCACTAGGCTACCCACAAGGCAGCAGTCAAGATGGAGGCCTCTACAGATACTGTGCCTAGTCCACATGTGCTCAATAAAGTGTCTAACAAAAGCTAGCTGTTCTTAATAAAAACGACTGGTTATTAATGAACATAACACAGCCAGACCGGGTTCATGTAAGGGGAGGCCTCCCTCCCGTGCCCCAGGGTACAGATCGTTGCCACAAGGGTCAGTGTCACCGTAGGGAAACGTGTATGTTTGACATGCAAGGGACAGATTCTTTTGGATAGGTGGTAGTGGCTCTGAAAGCAGTGCAAGGATGTTGGAAACCCGCAGTCGAGTGGGAATGATTGGGGAACAACACCCATCGGACGATTACAGGGACCCGAGGGGGACTGAGTGTGTGCTGGGACATGTGGTGGGAACCAGATCAGGGGATTTATGTCTGTATGTGGGGGTCAGAGAAGTCTGCCCCACAGGCGTATCCATCATTTTCCACTGGCAATGGCAAGATGCCGGGGAGGGGATGGAGTGGGATTCCAGCCTGCATGTGTGCGCAGTCCCACACTCCCTGATCCGAGTGAATGCCACTGAACTTGTGACCCACCCCGGAAAGCCCATGCCCATGACCACAAAATCACAGACTATAGTCCAGTGGTGTCCTACCACCACCAAGGGACCAGGGAATGGTTTAGTCCTAGTACCAACAGATAAGTTGCTGTACCAGGGGGTACACTCTGCAGTGGTCTCAGTGGTCCTGAATTTGACAGAGGTGCACTTACCTGAGTGGTGCCCTAAAGAGACAGAACAGTTGTACCAGGCCCTGTTGAAGGAAATGTTTAGAAAGTTTTATGAATTCGACTTTGCCAATGTGGACAAAGCGAAGCTGTGCAGTTTACATCCTGAGCATAATATGGGTGCGGGAAGGCAAAGAAGGGGGACATTGAATGATATTTTTACAGCTTATAGTACAGGATCCTCAGTGATAAACAGCCTAGATGATTTGTACACCTTTTGAATACCTTTTAATATCTCTTTTACTTCTTTTGTTCGATCGCAGCCCTGCCTTCGATCTATTTTATTTCCTTTCCAGTTTCAAAAAAGGGTTCTGACCCGAAACATCAACTCAAATTTCTCTCCACGGATGTTGCCTGACCTGCTGAGTTTTTCCAGCATTTTCTATTGTTATTATAGATGATATAGAGCTGCAAAACCAGATCAATGGTTTAAAAACCCAGTTAAGAAAACTCCTAACAGAGGAGAACACAGTGGTTGGCTCAGAGCTGCATGAGAACCAGGCTATGATGTTCTATTTAAAGGAGATAATAGCTGAGCTGGAGAGACACGCCAAAACAGTAAATGCACTTATACGGGAGGACAGGAGTGCTTCAGATCAAGCTGCACAGAATAAGGTGTGCGTGCTATACAGGGCATGGTTGCTGGGCGAGGGCCGCAGCAACCTGGAGGATTTAAAACAAGGTTTATTCCCCTCCTGGATTAGCAACAAGCACCTCACAGCGCTCCACCCATTTACTAATTCGCTGAGCCCGTGTCAGCTCCGTCTAGCCTCTAAAGCCTACCCTGTCCCAGTGGATTGTGGACGTTACAATCACATTATCATGGGGATAGTAGTGAGGATGCCGGTCATTGGTGGACAGCCCGACCCCCACCGATATACAGGGTGGAGAACATTGGGATCATTCAAGGGGGTGCACACGTCTGTTTTGAAGAGGTCCCACCTTATGTCATAAAGTGGAAGCAGGCTATGACAGGTATAGATCTCTCCAGGTGTCGGAGCCAGGGAGCACACATAATCGTGTGTCCCCAGCACTTGAATGCATATTCGAGACCACAGTGCGGGTTTAAAGTTGCTGGTGCACGACCTGTGAACTGTACCATGGAGGTAATGGCAAAAGACCATGGCCTAACAATTGGGTTGGGGCGCCAAAGTGGCGCCAAAGTGGCCTGAGCGCAGGATTTAGCACAGCGTTCGAGGCTTTAGCGATCGTCAGATATTCAGTTTCATTGCCCCTAGAGGGAGACGGGGCGAGGCTCGAGGCGCTCCGCGTCCCTCTTAAGGCTCTGAAACTGAATATCGCAGCGCAACGTGCTGCAGTGCCATACGCTGTGGCAGGGCACGTTGCGGTACTGCAGGCCTTCATAGAAACATAGAAACATAGAAGATAGGAGCAGGAGTAGGCCATTCGGCACTTCGAGCCTGCTCCGCCATTCAACGAGATCATGGCTGATCATCCAAACCCTAGCACCCAGTCCCTACACCGACAGCCATCCCACCCAAGCCCTATCCCCATAGCCCCACGTATTTAATCCCCCCTAACACTAAGGGTCAATTTTTTTATCATGGCCAATCAACCTAACCCGCACATCTTTGGACTGTGGGAGGAAACCGGAGCACCCGGAGAAAACCCACGCAAACACGGGGAGAATGTGCAAACTCCACACAGACAGTCACCCGAGGCCGGATTTGAACCCGGGTCCCTGGCGCTGTGAGGTAACAGTGCTAACCACTATGCCACCGTGCTGCCATTGTTAAGGGGGAGGGGCCTGCAACAGCGCGATCCCCACTCGCGAGTGCCGGCAAACGAGTCCGGCACCAAGGAGAAATGCCGGGCTCTCGGGAAACAGCTGGCAATGCTGCGGGGGGGGGGATCAGGAGGCCGGGGATGGAGGTGCCAGCACAGCAAGGCTCCGTGAACCGGGCACGGGTGGCGAACGGCGCAACTGCGCCGTTCGCTACCAAATATCGTGAACGGGGCGCGAATGGGGTGCTGCGCACACCGATGACGTCATCGGTGGCAGGGCAGCGCAAATGGCTAATGCCACCATTAGCGCCCCTGCTGAATATCGCGGGAGGCGCAGCCAGTGGCGCTACAGCCACTGACTGCCTCTTTAGGCACTAACAGGTGGCGCTACTCACCCAATTTTTCCCCCCATGTTTCCCCTCAGGTAGAATTCATAGGGGGTGGGACATATTGTGTCACCACAAGTGCGCCCCATTACTGGCATGTACAGTACATCTGATATCCGGTGAGTGACAGCAATTTTTGTTTTAAACCCGAGGCAGAAGTTCAAGTGGCCCAGGAACTGATTGTACCCATCCCTGAACCCTCGATTGTTCACCTCACTGTCAGGGAAAACATCACCAACCTGCAAAGTTATGTAACACATTTTGGCTATGAGATTCCCCCTCTACCAGAACATCTTACTACCCTGTTAAAAGCAGCGGTCATCTCACAGAAACATTTCTATACACTAGAGCAGAATACAGTCAAGATAGGGGCCAAAATATTGGATATTGTGGTTCCACCCTCGTGGGACATTTTTGAAAATATAGAAGTCCCCTCTTGGATTGGGCTGGCTTCGCACATTTTAGTGGTTTGCCAGCTGGGAATAGTTTTCTATTTGTTGTGTGCAAAGTGTAAAGGAAGGGACCAAATGCTCCGCTCTCAACATTAGGGAGCATGGGACAAGGAGCCGATCTCTATTCATAGATTTGACAGGTCATCCTGTCAAATCTATGAATAGAGAATGCCTGCTACGATTGGCTCTCCATGGCCCACGTGATCCCAGGGGATGCTTCGAACTAACTGCGCCCCTGGGATATGCAAGTACTGCGCGCCGGCAGCTGGAGGATGCCCAGGATCGGAATCCCACGCGGGCCCACAGCACAACAACAGGTGCGCTAGGTAAGTGCAGGTCAGGGGCTTGCACCTGCGGGAAGCCTCCGACCCGAATTTCTGGCCCAATGCCTTTCAGAGGAGAGTTCCTACTACCCTAACAAATGAAGCCTATGTAACTCCAGCCCCAACATGTATGACTGACTCCTAATGACCTCTAGAACCACCAGAGATGGGCAGTAAATCCTGTGTTACCCACATCCCAAGAATAAAATAAACAAAAGCAGGGTACTTGGCCGTACAGGATCCTGCCACAAATTATATATTCTGCCTTGATTTTCCATTGAAGGCTGTGCTGGAATGATGGATAAAACATTAGCTGTTTAATTTTACATCTATTAATTTGTATTATATAATAGATTTGTACCTTTGTTTACCAAGTTTACTATGTTCAGGGTTTCACTGGTTTATAAGGGCAATATATGAATTATAATTTAGCAATACTGCATCTTTGTGCTGCACATTTGGACAAGGAGAGAAGCATTTTATTCTTTGGTAATGGTGTGCGAGAGGTTCAGAGGTAGACTGTCCCAAGCTAATTCATGGCTGGAAGGGCCAATTAAACCCCAGATCTCCTAATTACAGGTCTAACTATTAATTAATTGCACAAAGTAAATGAGAGTATCTAATTATTTAATGGTAGATGGTAAATCTAGCCACAAATGTATCAATCTATGGGACAGCATTTCCTTCTAATTTGGGATAATTTGAAATCATTTCTTTAAAGGTGATTCTATTGGAATAATCTGGTTCCTTTTAGAAGCTTTCCTAACCATTGAAGTTTTGGGGCATCTTTGGGTCATCCTTAAATCAGCAAAATAATTGAAATGAGGCCACGAATATTGCTGAGAGAGTGCCATTCAGCCTTGTGGGGTTAGCCATGGTCGCACTCTTGCCTCTGAATCAGAAGGTTGTGGGTTCAAAAAGAAAATACTGCAGATGCTGGAAATCTGAAATAGAAACAGAAAATGCTGGAGATACTCAGCAGGTCAGGCAGCATCTGTGAAGAGAGAAACAGAGTTAGCGTTTCAGGTCGATGACCTTTCATTGTGGCTTCAAGTCATACTCCAGAGACTTGAACACCAAATCCCGGCTGACACTCCAGTGCAGTACTGAGGGAGTGCTGCACTGTCAGAAGTGCTGTCTTTTGGATGGGACATTAAACTGAGGGTCCGCCTGCTCTCTCAGGTGGACGTAAAAGATCCCGTGGCATTAATTCGAAGAAGGAGTTCTCCCTGGTGTCTTGGCCAATATTTACCCCTCAACCAATATCACTAAAACAGATGATCTGACAGCGAATTGGCCGCCTTGTTTACTACATTACAACAGTGACAACACTTCCAAAGTACTGAATTGGCTGTGAAGTGTTTTGGGATGTCATAGGATTACAGCATAGAAACAGGCCATTCCACGTAACCAGTCCATTCCAGCGTTTCTGCTCAACTCGATCCTCCTCCCGTCTATCCTCAACTAATTCTAACAGCATAACCCACAATTTCCTTCTCCCTCATATGCTTATCTAGCTTACTCTTACATACATCTATACTATTCACCTCAATCACTCCCTGTGGTAGCGAGTTCCACGTTCTCACCACTTTGGGTAAAGAAGTGTCTTCTGAATTCCCTATTGGATTTTTTGGTGATTATTTTATATTGATGACCTCTAGTTATACTCTTCCCCACAAGTGGAAACACTCTCTCTGTCTCTACTCTATCAAAACCTTTCATAATTTTAAAGACCTCTATTAGGTCACCCCTCAGCCTTCTCTTTTCAAGAGAAAAGAGACCCAGCCTGTTCATCCTGTCCTGAGAGGGTATCATCCGTGTAAATCTTCTCTGCACCCTCTCCGGTGCCTCGATACCCTTTTTATAATATGGTGACCGTAACTGTACCGAGTACTCCAAGTGTGGTCTAACCAGGGTTCGATACAGCTTTAGCATAACTTCCCTACTTTTCAATTCTATCCCAGTATAAATAAACCCCAGTGCTTGGTTTGCTTTTTTTATGGACTTGTTAATCTGTGTTGCAACTTTTAGTGATTTGTGTATTTGTACTCCCAGATTCCTTTGCTTCTCTACCCCATTTAGATTCTTATTTTCCAAGAAATATGTGACCACCATATTTTTCTTACCAAAATGTATTGGCCCAGAAATTCGGGTCTCCACGGGTGAGTACGCACGGGGTACTCACCCGTAAGCCCAATGGAAGTGTCGGTTTCATGCATACATTGCGCATGCGTGGGAAACCGGCACTTCCGTTCCCCTGAAAGAAAGGGTTGAGAGGTGGAACATGTGCGCCAGAGAGGCAGCGCGTGCACATCGAACTTACGTTTTTTTTCCAGGTTTTCCAGGAGGGTAAGTCTCCAGCAGTTACACTTTTAAAAAGCAGGCGTAAGGCTTGCTTTTAACAAGGTAAGTGGTGAATTAATTAAAATTAAAGCATTTTTTCCACAGGTGTATTATTTTTTAATACTTTAAAGAAAGGGAAGTTTATGTTTAGCCCCGTTAGGAAATGTAATTCATTTTTTCAAAAATTTAAATTATTGTTTAAAATAGTTATTTCATGTAATTTATAGTTATTTTTAAAATGTGATGTTTTTAAAAAATTTATTTGAAGTTTGAGTGATGTTTTGGGGCTGATACTATTTATACGTTTGACAGCTCTTCCTGTCAAACTTATGAATGCAGCATTCCCTGCTACCATTGGCTCTCCATGGCCCACGTGATCCCAGGGGATGCATCGAACTAACTGCGCCCCTGGGATATGCAAGCACTGTGCGCCAGCAGTTGGAGGAGGCCCAGGATCGGAATCCCATGTGGGCCCACAGCTCAATGGCCGGCACGCTAGGTAAGGGCAGGTTGGGGGCTTGCACCTGCGGGAAGCCCCCGGTCTGAATTTCTGGGCCAATACCTCAGACTTAACTATGTTGAAGTTCATTTGCCAATTATATGCCATTCTGCAAGTTTATTAATGTATTCTTGTAATTTGCTGCAGTCCTCCTCAGTATTGATTTTATCCCTACCCCCGTCCCCGCAATTTGGTGTCATCCGCAAATTTAGAAATTTTGTTGTTGATTCCTGAAGAGATCGCAAAGTCTCTGAAAAATGGACTCAGTCAAGAATATTTATGTGGACTTTATGGGATTTTTCTGAGGGTATTTTCCCTATTATGAGATCGCCCTGTGCAGATACGTGAAAGACTGGTTTGTTAAAACTCCAGAGAATGCATGGCAGTTGGCTGTGACTGTCCGTCATGCAGTATGTATGGGTTCGCCCGACAGTCCTGGAAAAAGGAAGGTGGCCATTGAACTTGATTAGAAAAACCACTCTAATATGCAAGGCACTTCTCACCTCCATCTCAGAAGAGAAGCAGAACACGACACAGATTAAGCACCGATGTGCTCAGAAGCAAATGGATTTTAAAGATTGGCGGGAAAAGATAGGGACTACTATAAAGATAGACTCTTTTCCACCATTCTCTCTCTCTCTCGCTCCCTGCTCCTACAAGATCGAACTAACAAGAAGTACCAGAGAAGCCGACGAGCAGAGCGATCGAAACCGACCGCATGTGGGGGTAAGCATAGTCTCTCAGAAGTGAAGCTTTTGGGCTATTCTGAGGGTGGGAGCTTCGTTTGGTTCAGCCAGATGAAGGGCTTATGCGACTGGGTAATTCGTTGGTAGGGTGGAATTAGAGTCCACCATAGCAACTACTTGTTATAGTCCCCAGTATTGTACTGTATGTATGTTGATTGTAATCTGGATTTTATTCTCCACAGGGTTAGTGATTTTGTTTAGTAGAGCATGCTTTAGCCAGTGTATGTTAGACCAAATAAATACAAGTTTGATTTTTCACCGAAGCATTCCTGTCCGTGACTTATTTCATTTAAACTGTGAATAATAATTCCCGGGTATAAAACTTTCGTAAGGCGGGGGCGATTCGAACCGTCCATCTAGCAATTGGGCTAGGATCAAAAACTGCTTACATCTGTTGGCGACCAGAGGCAGAACCTGGGTTAAAGGAGTGTAAATCAGTCATGGACAGTGCTTCTGGCGAAAGATCCCAAATGGAGGAAAGGATTTCTTCATATGTGTTTAAGAAGGTTAACGTCACTAAGAAGTGGGTGCTAGGCTTGTTGCGTGCTGAGCGTCCAGTGGACGCAGCGGCAAAATGGACGGAGGGCAAGGAGCATAGCTAGGTGCAGCATTGAAAATGTGATATGGCTCGTCTGTCTACAAAGACAAGTGCAACTATTAGCTAAGCAGTTTGCTAAGTTAGCGGCAGAGCTCTGGGAGTCTGAGGCACAGTCAGACGCAAGGGCTGTAGTAGGGAGCAGATTATGCATGGTGCTAAGGGATGAGAAGCAGGGAAGAATAAGCCAGGAGGAAACCTTCCGTAACCATAAGGACATCCTGCAATGCCAGGTAACTGAGGCAAAGGGGAACGAGAGGGTGGTTAGGGAGGAGAACGCCCACTTTTTGAGTGAGGTAAAGTTGCTCGGAGAGCAGTTGAAGGATATTCAGGTGGCATACAGAGTCGCCAGCACTAGAGGGTTTGATACGGGTAATCATGGTCCTTGCCAGGACCAGATCTGGAATTTGACCGATGCTCTATCTAAGGCCAAAGGGATGGTCTGCTTGGTAGCTCCGGGAGTGGCCCGGGTAGATGAGGAAGAGCAGGAGGGAGATAAGGAGGACGGTGAGGCAGAGGAGAATGCTCGACCACTGCCCGAAGTGCCGGGACCAGGACATAGAAACATAGAAACATAGAAGATAGGAGCAGGAGTAGGCCATTCGGCCCCTCGAGCCATTTAACGCGATCATGGCTGATCATCCAAATTCAGCACCCTGTCCCTGCTTTCTCCCCATATTCCTTGATCCCTTTAGCCTTAAGAAACATATCCAACTCCTTCTTGAATATATTTAATGAATTGGCCTCTACTGCCTTCTGTGGTAGAGAATTCCACAGGTTCACCACTGTCTGGGTGAAGAAATTCCTCCTCATCTCTGTCCTAAATAGCTTACCCCTTATCCTTAGACTGTGACCCCTGGTTCTGGACTGTGACCCCTGGTTCTGGACCCATGTGCCCTGTCCGGCAGCGGAAATACCGTGCGCCCATAGGCATTCAAGAGCAAGGAGTGACTTCGTGGTCCCGTATACGACCCCCCCAGCTGCAGGCAATGGTCTCTAACCTGACCAAACTGAACAGCACAGGGGACCTATCTGTCCATTTTACAGATGTGGAGCAGGTAGGCGAGATCAATAATTGTAACATAGCTGAGACAGCCAAATTACTTTTATTTTCACTGGATAGTAGGTTGTACCAGTCGCTCTCAGCGGGTAGCAAGAGGGGGCAGGGTACGTTAGAGGGGATAAAGGATGACATCCTAGAGGCTATGGGCCTCAATGATGGAAGTCCCTTCTCCCGAGTGGAAAGGACACTGCAGTCAGCTGGGGAGGCACCACAGGCTTTCGCGGACAGGCTTTGACCCGTCTACCGGAGTGCTTGTGCGGGGGTGCCCGACCGGGCGCAGCTGCCGGGGGAGCCCTGGGCTCATTGGCTGAGGACCTTGGTGGCGAACAGCCTGCCCAGGATCAAGGCCAAAGCAGAGGGGTGGTTCAATTCTAGGGATCCCCAGACCACAGAAGAGAGTGTGATCAGACACTTAACTCTCTCTTTTAAAAATGGTAGGGGTGAGGATGACAAACCAAACTTCAGAGTACATGAGTTAATGCCTAGTGGAGGCAACATTAGAAGAGAGTGGCGCCAGGAAGTGGGTAGCTCAGAGAAGAAGCAGGGTTGTTATAGGTGCGGGAGTAAAGAGCACTGGAGGAAAGACTGCCCAGTCTCTGACAAAAGGAGTGGGAAAGGGGATCCTCCAGCACCAGTGTAGAAAGCTGCAGCTGTGGCAGGAAGCAGCACTGATCCATTCGCGGTATTAGTGGCTGCTCTCCGCGCAGTCTTTCCAGCAAGGCAGGGTAGGGTGGACACGGCAGCGGGCAGCGTACTCCCATCCGCCCCGCACAATCCCGACCCATGACTAGGGGCTTCTCAGCCCGTTTACCTGTGCCCACTAAGTTATGATGCTTGGAAGAGACTGTGCGTGAAAATGGGGGTGGAGAAGGTGCAAGGGACCTATCTGCTGGACACTGGAGCTTCAAGCACCATTGTCTATGCGGATAACCCGACCACATCACCTCTATCGATTGGAGTCCCACATAACTTAGTAGGGTTCACTGGGAGCGAACAGGCTGGATCTTTCTCCATCCCACTAGCCATCGATCTGGGTACACTCCATACGGAGTGGAAATGTGTCCTGATGCGGTGGGAGCGGGAGGGAATAGGCATTTTGGGGGCAGACTTCATACTGGCCCACAAGATATTGGTGAATATCCAGAATCACTGTCTTTGGGGGGCAGTATGCACGGGAAAGGAGAAGGAGGTGGTAGTTATACCAGGGAAGCAAGGCAATGGAACCGTGTGCATGATGAAGCCCAAGGGAAGTTATGACCTTGAGCTTTTGGTCACTTCTACCCCGGCGGAGTACATAGCGGATGTGCGAGCCAACCTCGCGGCATTCGCTACACACAAGCACGACTGTGGGAGGGTAATAGGGGTGGAGGTCAGAGTAGTTGGAGACACCATGGCCTGACCACAGAAACAGTACAACTTCCCCAGAGAGGCAGAGGTGGATTTAGAGATGGCAGCGGGATCACTGGTTGAGCAGGGTGTGTTGAGACCAATAGCAACACATGTGAACTCTCCGATTTGGCCGGTTAGGAAACCTGACAATTCGTGGAGAGCCACTGTGGCCTATCGGGTTCTTAACAAGAACATCCCAGCCTGTGCCCCCACCGTCGCAGCCGTAGCCAACCTGATCGGGAGTATCCCAGCATCCGCGAAAACATTCATGGTGCTGGACATTTCGAATGGATTCTGGTGCTGGACATTTCAAATGGATTCTGGTCTATCCCTCTCAAAAGGGAGGACCAGTATAAGTTTGCATTCAATTTCAAAGGTCAGCAGTAGACATGGGCCTGCCTTCCCCAAGGGTTTTACAACAGTCCTTCTATTTTCCACCAATGTATGGCCAACTGTTTAAAAGGGTTTAGCAGAACACAGCAGCTTGTGTAGTACATGGACGACCTGCTTTTTTTCTCCAACGAGGGGGAGGAGCATGGCCCCCTGCTGGCTGAGCTGTTGAGTCTCTTAAAGAGAGCTGGGTTCAAAGTTAATTCCAAGAAAGCACAGATCGGCCAGCAGGAAGTAAAATTCCTCCGGCTGATCGTGCGTGCTGGGGAGAGGGCCATCGATGAGGCGAGGAGGAAGGCGGTACAGGAGCTACCTGCCCCGACCACGGTAACAGGGGTAAGATCCTTCCTGGGACTGACAGGGTACTGCAGGCACTTCATAGAGGACTATGCCGCTACGGCAGCTCCTCTACTCCGGCTCCTCCACAAGGAAGTGGGCTGGGGATGGGATGAGGACTGCATGGCAGCTTTTAGTCATTTGAAGGGAGATCTGCAGACCGCATCGGCTTTAGGAGTGATTAATGGGGGAAAGGAGTTCTTTTTGGAGGTACCTGCCACAGGGGACAGTTTGAGCGCAGTGCTGCTCCAGGAGCGGCATGGCAAGCTGAGGCCTGTGGTATACTCATCAAGAATCCTCACAGAGGGAGTGTACTCCAATTGTGAGAGACACCTGCTTGCCACACATTGGGCAGTGAGGAGATCATAAATCTTCATGGGTGCATCCCCGGTAACTCTCTTAACCCATCACACGCCCACTCAGATGCTTCTGGAAGGGAGGATAAAGGACGGCACAGTGAGCAGTGCATGCATTGCTCGCTGGACTTTATTGTTCTCTCAGAGTAATTTGAGTGTGAAAGGCCTCTGTGAGCCCAAGCTCGCCGCAAATTTGATCTACCCAGGGGTGGCCCACAAATGTTCTGTTGAAGGGGTGTGGGACGTAGACATAGCGTTTCAGGCTGGGATCCATCCCACGGGCCGCGAGATCTATGTAGACGGGTCCAATACAGTGGTGGCTGGGGAGCGACTCACTGTATGTGGGATTTTTGACCCAAAGGCAGTCATTGCCAAGGCCATTAAACTCCCGAGCACCATGAGCGCCCAGCACGCTGAACTGTCGGCGGTGGTGTATGTGGTTACCAACCCCAAAGAGTTCCCTACACCCTACACGATTTGCTCAGACAGCATGAACACTTGCAATTCGTGTACAGAATATTTGGCCATTTGGTCTCGTCGTGGGTTCACATCTGCAGATGGGAAACCCCTTGCAACCAAACCATTGTTGCGACAGATCCTAACATCGATAGGAACCCAGGGGGATTTCTATACCCACAAAGTCAAGGCCCATTCTAAGACAGAACCCCGTGCGGAGGGCAATCAGCAGGCCGACGTGCTGGCCAAAGAGGGTGCTTGAACGGGCACGTTTTGGGATCCATGTGGGTTGAGTCTGGTAAATTCGATCAGAGACAGAGGTAGGACCCAAGGGAGTGCAGGGGTAGCATTGGCCCCGGAACTAAAGATGTTCCAGGTACGGGATCCTGCCCGAAAGACTGTTCTGGAGACGCTGGCTAAGGGAGATAAGGTAGAGGGTCCATACGGAGTGGCAGGTATGACGGTAAAGGAAGGGATGGATTTCAGAGGGGAACAGTGGGTAGTTCCACAGCAGCACCCGAGGGAATTCCTTCAGTTGGCCCACGAGGGTCCAGGAGCACGGCATCCTGGGCCAGAGGCCACCTGGCAATGGGTGGAACAGGCAGGGTAGTGGCTGCAACTGAGGGAGGACGTCCGCGACTTCTGCGCAGATTGCTTGATGTGTGCTGCAAACAACCCTGACCCCCAGAAAAGGAAGGTATCCATGGGACACATAAGGAGAGTGGAGGGACCATGGCAGTCCATGCAGGTCGATTATATCAGACCGCTGCCCACCACTCAGGGGGTTACAAGTACTGCCTGGTCCTGGTAGATGTGTTCTCTAAATGTGTAGAAACCTTCCCATGCCAAACAGCCACAGCTTTGTGGACTGCAAAGATTCTGGTGAGAGAAGTGTTCTCTAGGTGGAGTCATTACACAGGGGCAGTCATGCAGGTGACTCTGAAGATGTTAGGTGTAGAGGGTAAATGGCATGTCGCACACAACCCGCAGTCATCAGGGATTGTGGAGTGAAGGGAAAGGACCATCAAGGAAAGGCTATGGAAGGAGACAGGAGACTCGCCTAGAAAATGGCTGGAGGTTCTGATGGGGGTCCGAGCCAGCCCGTCTAGAAGCAAAGGGTATTCCCCGCATGAGTTCGTGACTGGCAGGGTCATGAGAACGCCCAACCATGTACTGGCCCTGGTTCCCATGGAAGGTCAGTTGAAAGAGGTGAACCGGGACAGCTTTGTTAAGAGTTTGCTTGAGCATCTCAGGCAGATCCATTGGCAGGCTGCCAGTAACATGGGGAAGCAACATCGTAGATTTCATTTATTGCTTGAGCCTCAGAGGCACCACGAGTGGAAGGTCGGAGATCAAGTAATGGTTAGAAACTTCACCAGGGTAGGGACTTTTGAACTGCTGTACATGGGTCCATACATTATCGTAGCTAGGGCAAGTCCGATGGTATATGCGGTCAACAGAGGGACCAGTTGTTCCGCCTGTGGGGGCAGGAATGAGAAGGACTGCCAGGATCCCACGGCCGAGGGTGCTGTGGACACTTCCTTACACACTGGTGAACGAAGGAAGCCAGAGTCGTAAGAGGCCCAGGGTCAAGGAGAACTAGTGTGGCCACCCGGAGAGGGGTGGTGCTGTACATAACTTCTTTCTCTCCTGTCTGCTGCCTTAGCTTGTCTGTATAGTTTGGATGTATAGTAATCTGGGATGTTACGATTAAGGTTATCCACCAGGTGGTGCTGTAGCTAGTGCTGCTGGGAGTTAAGGTCAGCGGAGGTGGATTGGGAGGGTGCAGACCTATATGTTTTTTACGCAGTTGTTTAATAAAGTACAAGGATTAATTCTAATATCTCGCCTCTTTGAGTTCCTTGTTTCACTACATGGATTTATCACATTTGGCAATGAGGTAAAAGGACACTGAATAAAGAAGAGAAGTCAACCAGGACTTTAAAAAAAAATTCACAAGTTAAAGTTAGCTACCAATTGGACGAGAGCATGGCTGCCACGATAGGAACGGTCTCCACTTTTGATATTCAAGCACAAACCTGGGAGGAATGCTGTGAAGTGTTGGGTTATTTCTTCGAATCAAATGAAATAAATGATGCCGGAAAAAGGAAAGCCATTCTGCTTAGTTCAGTGGGAAGCCAAACCTACAGGCTGATGAAGAATCTGCTCAGTCCTGAAAAGCCTGGAGACAAATCAATTGTTGAATTAGTGGTCTTGCTAAAAGAACATTTCAACCCTAAGCCTAGTGAGATTGTACAGCGGTTCAAGTTTAATTCAAGGAACAGAAAAGAGGAAGAGAGTGTAGTGGTGTTGCGTAAATTAGCACAAGATTGCAATTATGGGAACAACCTAAAGGAAATGCTGATAGGCTAATTTGCGGAATAATGGATGATCAAATGCAGCGTAGATTATTATCCAAGACTGGGCTTACTTATGAAAAAGCATTGGAACTTGCTCAAGCCATAGAGACAGCGAACCGAGATGTAAAAGAAATACAGGGTTCAGACAGGGCTAATGCTAAGCAAGTTGCAGGTCAGGTTATTGTGCACAAGTTAAACATGCATCAGAAACCACAACGTGAGCATGTGAAGGCATGTTATAGATGCAAGGGCGTTCACCTGGTGAGTGAATGCCGGTTTCTGGAGGAAAAGTGCCACAAGTGTGGGAAACAAGGACACATAAAATGAGCATGCTGGGCAAAATCATCTGTAGAGGAATCCAAACGAAAAGCAAAACCAAGGAAGAGAAGTGAACAATCATGGAGCACACCACATCAGCGGTGAAGCTGAGGAAGAAGAGGACATGTTCATAATGTATAACATGTTAGAGAACATTCCAAAAGTGGCTCCTGTCACATTGCAACTGACAGTAAATGACTCTAAGGTGAAGTGGAAGTTGATACAGGGTGCGGTGTAACCATAATGAACAGGGCAGAGTACGCAAAATTGGGGAACCATGCAAAAGTTCCAGAGTTAAAGTCTTGCTCTCTGCATCTTAAAACATATACAGGTGAATGAGTAGCGACATTAGGTGCAGCTAATGTAACTGTTCCACACAGGGACACAGTGGAACAGCTACCTGTAGTTATAGTATCGGGTACCGGACCAAACCTTTTAAGTCGGGGCTGGATAAATGAACTTAAATTAGACTGGGGAGCAGTAAATCAAATAGATGAGGGCAAACAGTTGACTTTGCAAGAAGTGTTGAGTGAACATGAGAATGTGTTCAAGGAGGAACTTGGCACAATTAATGGCCCCCCAGCTAAGATTTATGTAGACAAGGAGGCACCGCCAAGGTTTTTTAAACAACGACCTGTGCCTTATGCCATGAAACCAAAGGTAGAGGGTGAGCTTGACCGTCTATTGAGAGAGAACAGACTGGAGCTAGTGAAATGTTCGGAATGGGCAGCTCCCATAGTACCTGTTTTAAAACCGGACAATTCAGTAAGACTCTGTGGAGATTATAAATTGACAGTCAACCGGGTGTCCAAACTAGAGCAGTATCCTATTCCCAAAACAGAGGATCTCTTTGCAAACCTGGCTGGAGGAAAGAAATTCACAAAGTTGGATATGAGTCATGCATACTTGCAGATTACATTGGATGACGAATCAAAGAAGTATGTTACCTTAAATACACACAAGGGCTTGTTTACATATAACTGCTTACCGTTTGGTGTCTCATCTAGTCCAGCTATTTTCCAGAGGACAATCAAAGGTGTACTGCAAGGGATTCCAGATGTTTCCATCTATCTGGATGACATTCTGGTGATGGGAAGAACCGACCAGTAGCATCTGAGTACTCTGAGAGAGGTACTACAGAGATTGGAGAGGGCAGGGTTACGGCTCAAGAGGAGTAAGTGCACTTTCCTGGGGAATGAGGCAGTGTTCCTGGGACACAGAGTGGATGCCACCGGGCTCCATCCAATCAAGGAGAAGGTACAAGTACTGCAGGGCACCCCTGCTCCTACCAATGTGGCTGAGTTAAAAGCTTACCTGGGACTGCTGAACTATTATAACAGGTTTTTACCAAACTTGTCAACAGTGTTAGCACCTCTTCACAAACTACTGTGCAAGGAGACACAGTGGCAGTGGGGAGAGGAGCAGGGGGTTTCATTTGAACAGTCCAAGAAACTGATGCTGTCGTTGGATGTGCTAGTTCACTACAATGAAGAGAAAGACATCATTCTCTCTTGTGATGCTTCACCTTACGGGGTGGGGGCAGTTCTTTCACACTGCATGAAAGATGGAACTGAAAGACCAATAGGGTTTATGTCACGAACTCTAACACCAGTGGAAAAAAACTATTCCCAGTTAGACAAGGAGGGGTTAGCAGTAATGTTTGGGTTACAGAGGTTCCACAAGTACATATATGGCAGGAAGTTCACCATATGCACCGATCATAAACCTCTTCTCTCTCTTTTCAATGAAATGAAAGCAGTTCCACAGATGGTGTCACTCCGGATCCAGAGGTGGGCAGTGACATTGAGGGCATATGAGTATGTCATCGTCTACAAGGTGGGCAAGTAGCATGGGGATGCAGATGCCTTGAGCTGTCTTCCACTGCCAGGCACACCTATCCATGCAGCTCCAGAGGACAGAGTTTTGATGTTGGAGGACACTGACATGGCACTTGTGACTGCAGAGCAAGTAAGAACATGGACAGGTAAAGATCCAGTACTGTCTAGAGTTTGAGAATATGTGGTGAGGGGATGGCCACAGCATCCGGAAGGGACTGACTTCACACCCTACAGTGTCAGGAAAACAGAGCTGAGTGTGCAGAATGGTTGCGTGTTGTGGGGAGCACGAGTGATTATTCCACAGCCAGCACGACAGTCTATCCTATTGCTACTACATCAGTGTCATCCTGGGGTCTTGCATATGAAAGCCTTGGCTAGGAGTTACTTGTGGTGGCCAAAGCTAGATGAGGAGATAGAAAATCTAGTCAAGACCTGCAGCACTTGCCAGGTACACAGGAAGGCACCAGCAGCGGCTCCTCTCCACCCCTGGGAGTGGCCGGATAAACCATGGAGAATATTGCACTTAGATTATGCGGGTCCATTCATGGGGAAGATGTTCCTCATAATCATTGATGCACATTCTAAATGGATGGATGTTTATCCTGTTAATTCTGCTTCCTCCAATACTACTATAGACTGCCTACGTCAGAGCTTCAGTAATCAAGGGCTAACAGAGATCGTGCTAAGTGACAATGCCACTTGTTTTGTGAGTACAGAGACAAAAGAGTTAATGAGAAACAATGGCATAGTTCAGGTGACCTCAAATGGACTTGCGGAGAGAGCCATGCAAACATTTGAAGAGTTGATAAAAAAGAGTGCAGAAGGGAGTTTAGCAGCCAAAGTGTCACGGGTTCTGTTCAGCTACAGAATAACACCTCAATCCACCACAGGACTCTCTCCTGCTGAGATGTTATTAAATCATAGGCTACACTCCACTCTTGACCTTGTCCACCCAGACCTAAAAAGGAAAATGGAAAACAGACAAAACAAACAAAAAGAGAACGATGACAAAAGAACAAAGAGCCGACGTTTTGGAGAAGGAGATGCGATCCTTACCAAAAATTTCAGTTGTGGTCCAAAGTGGATTCTTGGATTCATAGACTCAATGACAGGTCCAGTATCATACAAGGTCATGTTGGGAGATGGTAGGATAGTATGCAGGCATGTAGATCAGATACTTACCAGACAAGGGGAAATTGAAATTGAGGTTCCAGATGCAAAGGCTGAGGACAGGTTTGCCCCCAGTTATCCAAGTGCATCTGTGGTGCCACCACCATGGACAGAGACAATTCCACAGGAACCCATTCATCAAGAGGAAACCATCGTTGCAGAGTCAGATACTCTGAGCACTGCTCAGGAGCAGCTGGTGGCTTCACCACAAATAAGCAGGGACTTTACTGTTAGACGTTCACAAAGGACTCGCAAGCCACCAGAGAGATTGGTAATGACCTGTTAGATTCATCAAGTATTGAACATAATGAATGGAGACTTCTTATGTGACCCTTAGGAATGGTTGTTTCTTAAGAAATTCATACTAAAATCTTAAAGGGGAGGAATATATTAATCTGGGAAGTTATGATTAAGGTTATCCACCAGGTGGTGCTGTAGCTAGTGCTGCTGGGAGTTAAGGTCAGTGGAGGTGGATTGGGAGGATGCAGGCCTGTATGTTTGTTATGCAGTTGTTTAATAAAGTACACAGACTAATTCTAATATCTCGCCTCTTCGAGCTCCTTGTTTCACTACATGGATTTATCACAGGATGTTAATCGTGTATAGCTGCGTCTGGAACAATGAGGCATCACCCAAGGACAATGTTGCATTCTCTGCGTTTTCAAGGAATGCCTAAGAACAAGATGAAGTCAGCCATGGTAGCCCTGATCATCGTGATTAAAGTCAGCATGAGTCACGGGGCGACACCAAGGAATCGGTTGTCTTCGGCTGCACTGGCGGAGACAGACCGACAGTGACGACTGGAGGTTGCTTGAAGGATGGGGCGAGCACCTATCTCCATGAGGGAAGATGGTCTGGATGGCTGGGGTCGAATTCCACCCGGTATTCCAGCCACGACGAGTTCTCCTATGGTGATGCGTCCATCCCATGCCCGAGAATAGGGGTTACCGCCTCCCGGGTTAGGGTAACAGAGGGTAAACGGGTGTGACTTAGCTGTAGGGGACACATTCCACTGGGAAGTTGGTGGTGGCACATGAAACTGAGCATGGATAGAGGGGACCAGACAGCTGACTGGGAAAGACTAAGTAATGACACAAACCGGACGATCAAGGGTTCTCAGGGAGGAGTGAATGTGTGTTGGGATAAGTGGTGGGAATCAGAGGAAGGGATTTACGTGTGTATGTGGGGGTCGGAAAAGACCTGCCCAGTGGGTGTGTCGATTGCATTTAGCAGGCAATGGCAGGATGCTGGGGGTGGGATCGGTTGGGATCGGACTGTGGACTCCTGTGTAATCCCAAAAGTCCGAACATCATCAACACCACAGAGCTCACCTCATACACCAGGAAGCCCCCGCCCAGAGCCCCGATGGTACAGACGACTGTAGATGGGTGTCCCACCACCACCACCAGGGGTCCAGGGAATGTGTTGGTGTTAATCCCTACTGACAAAGTGTTGTTTCAGAACATGTACTACGCCATGGCATCCGTGATCCTGAACCTGACTGAAGTCCATCTGCCTGTGTGGTGTCCAAGGAAGACGGAGAAGCTTTATGAAGCTCTGTTAAAAGTGATGTTTCAGGAATTTTATGAACTTGACTATGGAAATGTAGAGAAAGAACTGCTTTATAATCTGAATGTTAGGGGTAGTGTGGTTTCCGGGAGGAAGAAAAGAGGGACCTGGAAAAATGTAGCCACGGCGTTCAGTACAGGAATGCACAACTCCAGATGCAGATCACTGGGTTAAAGAATGTAAGCGGTTCTTAGATCGCAGAGGTCTCTCTCTCTCTCCAGGGGCCTCTCTCTCTTGCACAGTAAACTTTTGAGTGGTTTGACCCACTCACTCCTTAGATTCTATACACTGGACTTTGAGGCAGAATCTTCTGTGCGCTGCACCAATGAAGCTGATGCTCCTCAATGGTTACCGAAAAGGGCTGGCTACCGATAGCTATTCCAGGTCCCCAAATATACTTCTCAAAGAGGCCCTTATCTCCCGCCAGATCAAGGTTAGTCTTTTGTTTAATTTTTGGCAGGCTGGTAGCACAGTGGGATAGTTATTATGTTTTAAAATACTTTGGGATGGCCGGTAACAGCCAGCTCTGGTCTGGAATGACCCTGTATTGTCCTTAATGTCCTCTTGATGTCTTTAACGGTTCTTGATGTTCCCCCTATGAATTTGAAACTGTTTTCCTTTGTCTGGGTAAACATTTAGGTGGCCTTTATGTGAGGGTGCCGGTCAGTTCCTTCAGTAACCCCTAGATGGCACCTTCACTGGTTGGTTTCCCTTTGCTAAATTGTTACTTGTTTACTTAACTGCCTTTTATCTGGTTTATTGGTTTCACCTGTTTTTGCTTGTATTTAAGTACTGTGGTTTCTTCCCTCTGGGCTCAGTCCTGACAAGGGAGTTAGTCTTGACAAGGTGCTCTGTCTTGACTAGGTGCTCAGTCTCAACAAGCCATTTGCCTATGTGGTAGCTTGCCTTGACAAGCCGGTTGCCTTAGTGGTTGCTTGTCTTGAGCTCCTATGCCTATAACTGTTTATCTGTGTTCTCTTTTGCTTGTATTAAGTTCTGTTGTTTTTCCCTTTGTTCTCGGTCTTGACAAGGTGCTGACAAGTTGCTCTGTCTTGACTAGGTGCTCAGTTTTGGACAAGCTGATTGCCCTGTGGTAGCTTGTCTTGAGCTCAGTTTGGACAAGCCGGTTGCCTCATGGTAGCTTGTCTTGAGCTCCTATCTTGACAAGCCGGTTGCCCTGAGGTAGCTTGTCTTGAGCTCAGTCTGGACAAGCCGGTTGCCTCACGGTAGCTTGTCTTGAGTTCCTATCTTGGCTAGCCGTTTGCCTATGTGGTAGCTTGTCTTGAGCTCCTATGTTTGTACTGTTTACCTGTGTGATTCTAGTAAAGTACCTTTATTTAAGACTGCATACCTGCTTCTCGCCTCGTCTGTCTGCACTTGGGTCCAGGACCAGCCCCATGTCTACACAGCCCCGTGACAGCCACCCTGACAGTAGGACTGAGCCAGTATGGACCCAGCAGCGATGGAGGAATCTCGTTCTATTCTCGTCCGTTAAGGTGCTTTCCTCGCCCTTCTTGCGTCCCTTCGGAATATAATCCATTGAGCGTGCTAACTCTGAAAAAAGATGGCTCCATCGCTTACAAAGATTAATATCATATGATCGCCACGACATGTACCTGCCGCTAGTGGATGAGGAGGATGATTTTGCCTTGAGATTTCTGAACATCTGCGGTTCATGATCAGTCGGAATGGGAAATACCATTGCTTGAAAAGCCAAGAAAATTCGCTATGTGTACTAATACAGACTTTTTCATTTTTGACTTCTAGTTCTAAATGCCCAGGTGGGTGTGTGGCTGGCTACTGTTGTACACGTGTGACTGTGACTTCGGATTTATCAAGTTTGAGCCTTTTAAGTCTTTTCCCCCTTTGGGTATCCATACCACTATAATACTGAAGTGTGGATAATTTAAGCATATGCTCTATTTTCATTTAAATGATTATCCTGTGCCTTATGTCTTTATAATGAAACGAGGGCCATTTTTAATTGTCTGTTTCTGGTTATGTGCTTTATGGTTTGTTTTGAGCAATGTTTTGCTGCTTGTTTGCTCTCATGTTGCTGGTTACCCAAATTGCAGGAGGTGTATTGGTCATTTCACCACTGCTCTTGGGCAGCACGCTTTCTGGGTTTTTATTTTTTGTTTTGCTAAATGTGCTCTTGGTAGTTCTGTCTTGAGTAATTGATCTCGTGGCTTTGTTTAAATGTTTGAAGCTGAGTGTTTTAAGGTAGAGGCAGTGACTGTGCTAAATGACGCTTTTTTTGGCTGTACAGGCACGGAGTTTTGTACACCAGGACCACGAGTACTGCTTTATTAGTCCTTTGGTTCCTGCTTCCAGACTTCTCCCCCCCCCCCGCATGATTGAAGGTCAGCAAGCCTACACGGTCCGTCGCCTCCTTGATAGTCGCCGGGTTAGGAGGAGTATTCTATACCTGGTCGATTGGGAGGGTTATGGTCCTGAAGAGCGTTCCTGGGTTTCGGCCCGGGACATTTTGGATCCTGAACTCATCAGGGATTTTTGCCGTCGCCACCCTGATCGTCGAGGAGGAACTTCAGGAGCCGTTCCTAGGGGAGGGGGTCCTGTGAGGGTGCCGGTCAGTTCCTTCAGTAACCCCTAGATGGCACCTTCACTGGTTGATTTCCCTTTGCTAAATTGTTACTTGTTTACTTAACTGCCTTTTATCTGGTTTATTGGTTTCACCTGTTTTTGCTTGTATTTAAGTTCTGTGGTTTCTTCCCTCTGGGTCAGTCCTGACAAGGGAGTTAGTCTTGACAAGGTGCTCTGTCTTGACTAGGTGCTCAGTCTCAACAAGCCTGTTGCCTATGTGGTAGCTTGCCTTGACAAGCCGGTTGCCTTAGTGGTTGCTTGTCTTGAGCTCCTATGTCTATAACTGTTTATCTGTGTTATGTTTTGCTTGTATTTAAGTTCTGCGGTTCTTCCCTTTGTTCTTGGTCTTAACAAGGTGCTGACAAATTGCTCAGTCTTGATAAGGTGCTCAGTTTGGACAAGCTGGTTGCCCTGTGGTAGCTTGTCTTGAGCTCAGTCTTGACAAGCCGGTTGCCTCACAGTAGCTTGTCTTGAGTTCCTATCTTGACAAGCCGGTTGCCCTGGAGTAGCTTGTCTTGAGCTCAGTCTTGACAAGCCGGTTGCCACACGGTAGCTTGTCTTGAGTTCCTATCTTGACTAGCCATTTGCCTATGTGGTAGCTTGTCTTGAGCTCCTTTGTTTGTAACTGTTTACCTGTGTGATTCTAGTAAAGTACTGTTATTTAAGACTGCATATCTGCTTCTCGCCTCGTCTGTCTGCATTTGGGTCCAGAACCAGCCTCACCCGGACAGCACGACCCCGTGTCTACACGGCCCCGCGACAGCCACCCTGACACATTATCTACAGGCCGATCTGACTGGATCTGCATTCAATCCATACATATGTGGTTCTGTCTGGTTTCATTTTACTCTGAAATGGCCTTCCAGAACTTATTGTGGGCTGAATCCACAAAGGCTGTCTGGGGACTGCAGGAACCATTTTAAAGTGCCCCAAAGCTGGTCACGGGGTCTGGCGGCAATTTTGTATGCCCCTTTTTCTGGGCTTCTTTTAGAACAGTCTGCCAATAGACCCTTATAGGACAATGTTCAATTTTGTGAATCTTACAGTCCCCCCTGATGATACTATAACTTGCTTGAAGTATCATAATTCTAGGTGAGCAAAATTTTCTGACTCTCCATAATCAAACCCCACGACACATGCATTTCCCATTTCAGAAAACCTGCAGTGTACATTAAGCATCTATAGATGGCAATACATTGGAATTGAAATCTGACACACACATTTCCAGGCGTGGAGGGGGGCCTAATACCCCTACACCACCTGGTTCATACATATTATTTTTATTAATAACAACACATATAATAAACTTCAATAAAAATATAATAAAGAAAGAAAATACACACAAAATCATACATGAACACTATCAAAAATAGAGGAGGGAGGGAAACTTTAACTTTATACATAGCAGCAAAAATCTGAACGGGTGCCTCCTCTTCTACCCGCACATCATGCTCTCTCCATTCTCCTCTGTTCTCATACTTCTGGACACACTTGTCCCTCTTACAAAGTACAAAAAGTAGATACACCACAATCAAAACCTGACACACTACAAGGATGTGGGAGGCTATCCTAATCCATGAAGGGACTTCTATATTAGTGAACAGGTCCCACCACTGTGGGGTCACTATATCTAATATGTCTGCCCCTATTTCTAACGTCTTCTGCTCCAGCGTGTAAAAATGTTTCTGTGAAACGGCAATGGCTTTTAGTATCTTGGTGAGGTGTTCAGGGAGAGGGGGAATGACGTAGCCAAAATGTGCAACGAATCGTTGCAGATCGGTGAAATTTTCTTTGACAGTGATGTGAACAGTGGAAGGTTCAGGAATGGGGACAATTCGCTCTTGGGCCACTTGAACTTCTGCCTTGGGCTTGAAGCAGAAACTGCTGTCAATGTTGGTAGTGGGGTGCTGCAGTGGTGACACAGTATGTCCCACCTCCTATATATGCCACCTGCGGGGGGCACATGGCCTTGTGCCATTGCCTCCTTGGTGCAATTAATAGGCTTCGTGCCAGCAGTTCTGAACCCACACTGTGGTTTCGAATTGGCATTCAAGTGCTGGGGACACAGGATGATGTGTGCTCCCCGGCTCCGGCACCCCAAGAGGTCGGTACCCGTCATTGCATGCTCCCATCGAATGAGGTAAGGTGGGACCGCTGTGTAGCGAATGTGTTCAACCCTTGAATGACTCCAATGTTCTCCACCCTGTATACCGGGGCGGGTTTAGCTGTCTTTCCCATAATCGGCATTCTTACCACGATACCCGTAATGGTGTGATTAGACCGCCCACAGTCCACTGGGACTGGGTAGGCCTCTGAAGCTAATCTGAGCTGGCATTGGACCTAATGCGTTCTCAAAAAGGGTGGAGGGCTGCGAGGTGCTTGTTGCTGATCCAGGAGGGGACCAAACCTTGTTTTAACTCCTCCAGGTTACTGCGGCCCTCACCCAATAACCACGCCCCATACAGCACGCACACTTCGTTCTGCGCAGCCTGATCTGACGCATTCCAATCCTCTGTGATGAGAGCATTTAACGTTTTAGCATGTTTCTCCAGCTCAGCTATGATTTCTTTTAAGTGTAGTGTCATGGCCTGGTCCTCATGTAACTCAGAACCCACTACCTTACTCTCGTCCATCAGTATCTTTCTTAACTGCCCCTTTAAGCCATTAATTTGGGTCTGCAGCTCCATGTCATCCAGATTGTTGATGACGGAAGTCCCTGTGTTAAAGGCTGTAAAAATATCATTTACTGTACCCCTTCTTTGTCTCCCTACCCTGTCCAAGACCTCATGTGGTGTGGTTTACAGTCCGGCTCTGTCGACATCGGCAAAGTCGAACTCATAAAACTGTCTGAACATGTTTCTTAACAGACCTGGTACAATTGCTCCATTTCCTTGGGGCACCACTCTGGCAATCGCACCTCGGTGAGGTTTAAAATCACCGAGGCCACCGCATAGTGCACCCCTTGGTACAGCACCTGACCTGTGGGCACTAATACCAATCCATTCCCGGGTCCCTTGGTAGTGGTGGGGCACCCTTCCTTGCGGGCTTTGGCTACCGGAATCATGGGCAGGGGCTTGCGGGGGCGTGTGATGAGCTCAGTGGCATTCACCGGGATCTGAGAGTATGGGACTCCGCACGCCCATGTGCTGACGTCCCACCTCATCCCTTTCCCAGCATCCTGCCACTGTCTTTGGAAAAAGATGGAGATGCCTGTGGGGCAGACGCTTTCTGAACCCCACATACAGATGTAAATCCCCTCATCTGGTTCCCACCATTTGTTCCAACAGACACTCAATCCCCCATGAATCCCCGTAATAGTCCGATGGGTATTGTTACCCAGTCGCTCCCACTTGACCATGGAGTTATTCATAGTCCTGCTCAACTTCCTGAGCCACCACCATTGGTCCAAAGGAACATGTCCAGTGCAATCCAAGCAAATCTTCTTCCCGACGGTAACGCTGACTCTGGGTGTGATGATCCTCACCCTGGGACACATTAGAGAAGTCTCTCTGTATGCGAATCCTGACTGGCTGGAGTATTCCTTAGAGTTCGACCCCAGCCATCCTGGGCATCTCCCTTCGTGGCTGTAGGTGGCTGTTTCCTCAACGCCCCGTATGCCCGACCTATCCGTCGCGATGGGGGTTGTGTCCCTGGAGCACCCATAGACAATGGAGTTCTTGGTGTAGCCCCGATAGACCCAGCTACACCCGATCACCGCGAGCGCGATGAGAATCTTTTCCATGGTACTTTTGGTTCCTGCAAGAGATTAAATGATACAGCCAGGCTCCCGGGAGATTCTGACCTAGGTGAAGGCATGATCGGGTCTATCGACCTCGATCCAAACCAAACACACATGCTGGGCAGATTCCAAAACTATTCCTTATACATACTATCGCCTTAAAATTTACACACCTTATACTTAACCAAACTTAAACTTAACTAAACTTATATACAGCGCCGCCCGTCCCCGGGCGGCTTGCCTAATCCCTGTTCGGACTGCAGCTCACCGCTCCCTGTGGCGGGGCCACACTGACCTGTAGCTTGAGTCCCCCGCAGCCTTCTGCTGCCAATTGGGGACTGCGTTTTTCCAGGGGTTTGCCGGGTCGGTGTCGACTGACGTAGGGGGAATATGGCCAGGGTTTTCTTGGCTGAGGCGTCCGAGATGGCCTGCGAGGGGTGCCTTGGGCGAGGCTCCCTTAGCGAGTGGATCTTTGGTTGGGACTTTAGTCCTCACAGCCCGTGGCTCCTCCACGATGGCCGGCTTCGGCTCCCTTCCCTCAGACTCCGCCCCTTTGGGATTTGGGTCTGTTGCAGACGACTCCTCCCAACCTGTCCTTACAGATGGAGAATCTCTGCCCACAAGTTCTACCTCCCTTAAGCTTGAGCCGAGGGCGGGACCTCCGTCCTCCGACTCCACCTCCTCCAGAATCGTGTCAGGGGCGGGGCCTAGCTGTTCGGGCTCCCCCCCGATGGCGTTCGGATCAGGGGGAGGGCCCTGGTCTTCGGGCTCTTCCCCGTCCCAGTCCCAGACCAATGGGGAAACCTCCCAGGTGGGCGGGATAGCTTCTCCCCTCAAGCAGGCTACGGTTCCACCCTGTGGGGTCTGTGACTCATCGCGCGCCTCAGGCTGAGGATTTTTACCCTCAGACCTGGCTTCAGTCGTTGGCTCTTTTGCACCCGGCTTAAACAGTTTGCACTGATTGATGTGAAACCATTTAGTGCGCCGGGGCAACTTCACTGCGTATACCATGGGCTGGCTTTATCCACAATACTGTAGGGCCCCGTCTACAGTGGTTCTAAACTCCCCACTCGGGCATAGTTTCTCACCATGATCTGGTCTTCAATTTCCCACTCCTGTGCCTTACGGGGTTCGAGCAGCAACCGGCTGCCCTGATGCTGCTTCCACATGTTCCCAGCCGCTTGCCCATAAACCTGTTTCAGGCGCTCCAAAAGGGTCCGGGCAAACTTGTCCCGATTTACCTCTCGGAGCTGACATTCAGTGAGCACCGGGGCAAGTACATGGGTGGGGGTTCGCATGACTCTCCCAGTCATTAATTCGTGCGGGGAGTACCCCGTACTTTTAGACTGGCTAGCCCGGATTCCCATGAGGACTAGATGCAAGGCCTCCGCCCATTTCTGGGGCGAGTCCATCGTCTCTTTCCTCAATTTTTCTTTGAGGGTGCGGTTCATGCGTTCCACTGAGGATTGTGGGCCACGTGCCACTTCCCTTCAATGCCTAAGAGCATGAAGGTGTTCTGCATCACTTGGCCGGTGAAATGACTCCCTTGGTCAGACTCCACAAATCGTGGTAGTCCCCACCGTGAGAACACTTCCCGGACCAAGATCCTGGCAGTACTAAGGCTGTTTTGCAAGGGAAGGCTTCTACCCATTTGGTGAACACATAGAAACATAGAAACATAGAGATAGGAACAGGAGTAGGCCATTCGGCCCTTCGAGCCTGCTCCGCCATTCAATGAGATCATGGCTGATCTTCGTCTGAGATCATAGCTGATCTTACCAGTTCAGTACCCCGTCCCCGCCTTTTCTCCGTAACCCTTAATCCCCTTAGCCTTCAGAAATATATCCAATTCTCTCTTGAAAATATTTATTGAATTAGCCTTCACAGCCCTCTGTGGCAGGGAATTCCACAGGCTCACCACTCTTTGAGTGAAGAAATTTTTCCTCATCTCTGTTTTAAATGATTTGCCCGCTATTTTTAGACTGTGGCCCCGGCCATTGGAAACATTCTCTCTGAACTCAGCCTGTCCAGGCCTGCCATAATTTTATATGTTTCGATGAGATCCCCTCTCAATCTTCTAAACTCCAGTGAGTACAAGCCCAAACTATTTAATCTCTCTTCATAGGTCATTCCCGCCATTCCAGGTATCAGCCTGGTGAATCGCCGTTGCACTCTTTCCATGGCAAGAACATCCTTCCGCAGATGGGGCGACCAAAACTGTACACAATACTCCAGATGCGGTCTCACCAGCACCTTGTACAGCTGTAGTAAGGTATCCCTATTCCTATACTCGAACCCCCTTGATATGAAGGCCAACATACCATTTGCCTTCTTAATCGCCTGTTGCACCTGCATGCTCTCCTTCAGTGACTGGTGCACAAGAACACCCAGGTCCCTCTGCACTTCCCCATCTCCCAATCTATTGCCATTTAGATAATAATCTACCCTCCTGTTTTTACCCCCAAAGTGGATAACCTCGCATTTATCCACATTATAGTGCATCTGCCACGTATCCGCCCATTCCCCCAACCTGTCCAAATCGCACTGTAGCCTCCTGACATCCTCATCAGAGCCCACCCCTCCTCCTAGTTTAGTGTCGTCAGCGAATTTGGAAATATTGCATCCAATTCCCTGATCCAGATCATTTATATATATTGTGAACAGCTGGGGTCCCAGGACAGATCCTTGCGGCACCCCGCTGGTCACTGCCTGCCACTCCGAAAATGAGCCGTTTATTCCAACTCTCTGTTTTCTATCCGCCAGCCAGTTCTCTATCCACGTTAATACTTTGCCCCCAATCCCATGAGCCTTAATTTTGCATGATAATCTTTTGTGTGGAACCTTATCGAAGGCTTTCTGGAAGTCAAGGTACACCACATCCACTGGCTCTCCCCCATCTATTTTACCAGTTACTTCCTCAAAAAATTCCAGCAGATTAGTCAAACACGATTTACCCTTTGTAAATCCATGTTGACTCTGTCCGATCCTTTCCCCATTTGTCAAGTGCTCCGCTATTTTATCCTTAATAATGGACTCTAGCATTTTGCCCACAACCGATGTAAGGCTTACTGGTCTATAATTCCCTGCTTTCTCTCTACCCCCCTTTTTAAATATTGGGGTAACATTAGCTACCCTCCAATCCACGGGTACTGTTCCCGAGTCAATGGAGTTCCGGAAGATGATCCTTAGAGCATCTGCTATCTCCAGGGCCACCTCCTTAAGTACCCTAGGATGTAGTTTATCAGGCCCCGGGGATTTGTCGGCCTTCAGTCCCCTCAACTTACCCAACACCATATCCCTAGAGATACTAATTTCTGTCAGCTCCTCCCTCTCATTAGTCCCTATGTTTGCCGATATTCCTGGGAGGTTATTTGTGTCCTCCTTTGTGAATACAGAACCAAAGTATGAGTTTAATTGGTCTGCCATTTCCTTATTCTCCATTATATATTCTCCCGAATCGGACTGCAAGGGACCGACTTGGGATTTTACCAGTCTTTTCCTCCTGATATACCGATAAAAGCTTTTGCAGTCTGTCTTTATGTTTGCTGCAAGTTTACTTTCGTATTCTATTTTCCCCTTCCTGATTAATCCCTTTGTCCTCTTTTGCTGTATCCTGTACTGCCCCCAATCTTCCGGTCTGGTGCTTTTTTTTGCCAGTTGATATGCCCTTTTTTTTGATTTTATGCTGTCCCTAATTTCCCTCGTTATCCACGGTTGAGTCACCTTTTTAGGTTTATTTTTATGCCAAACCGGTATAAACATGTTCTGGAATTCTTCCATTCTATCTTTGAATGCTTGCCATTGTCTATCCACTGTCAATCCCCCCAGAAACACCACCCAATCAATCTTACCCAATTCCCGTCTCATACCCTCGTAATTCCCTTTATTTAAGTTCTGGACCTTAGTCTCTGATTCAATTTCCTCACTCTCCATCTCGACTGAGAGCTCGATCATATTATGATCGCTCTGACCCAAGGGGCCTCGTACAAGAAGATTGCTGATAAGTCCCTTCTCATTGCACAATACCCAGTCTAAAATGGCCTGATCTCGAGTCGGCTCCTCGACATATTGATCCAGATAACCGTCCCGAAAACATTCCAGGAATTCCTCCTCCTCAGAATTTTTACTAATTTGGGTAGTCCAATCAATATGTAAATTAATGTCACCCATGATGACAGCTGTGCTCTTATCGCACGCTTCTCTAATTTCCCTTTTTATGCCTTCCCTCACCTCCATATTACTATTTGGAGGCCTATATATCACACCCACTAACGTTTTCCTCCCCTTGCTATTTCTCATTTCTACCCATACAGATTCCGTTTCATCCGAGTTAATATCCTTCCTTTCCATTACATTAATCCCCTCCTTTACCAGCAATGCTACCCCACCTCCCCTACCTTTTTGCCGATCCTTCCTAAATATTGTATATCCCTGGATGTTAAGTTCCCAGCCTTGCCCACCCTGCAGCCACGTTTCTGTAATCCCAATCAAATCATACTTGTTTACCTCTATTTCCACAACTAATTCATCCACCTTGTTCCTAATGCTTCTAGCATTAAGATACAAAGCCTTCAGGCTTGCTTTTTTCACACTCTCATTGTGAATTAGTTTGGCACTTTGTGTTTCTCTCCTTTGCTTATTGCTTCTCACCTTTCTACCATCTATTTCTGACTTCATATGACTTCCCTCTTTTCCACTACCTAGGTTCCCATCCCCCTGCCAAATTAGTTTAAATCCTCCCGAACCGCCCTAGAAAATATTACCCCGAGGACATCGGCTCCCTCACAGTTCAGGTGTAGACCGTCCCCTTGGTACAGGTCACTCCTCCCCAAGAACTGGTTCCAATGCCTCAAGAATTTAAATCCCTCTCCCTTGCACCACTGCTCAAGCCACGTATTTAGCTTATCTATCTTACTCTCTCTAAACTTATTAGCTCGTGGCACTGGTAGCAATCCAGAGATTACTACCTTTGAGGTCCTACTTTTCAATTTAGCTCCTAACTCCCTAAATTCAGCTTGTAGGACCTCCTCCCTCTTTTTACCTACATCGTTGGTACCTACATGTACCACGACAACTGGCTGATCCCCCTCCCCCTTCAGAATGCTCTGCACCCGCTCCGAGACATCCTTGACCCTTGCACCAGGGAGGCAACATACCATCTTGGAGTCTCGGTCTCGGCCACAGAAACTCCTATCTATCCCCCTTACAATTGAATCCCCTATCACTATAGCCCTATCCCTCTTTTTCCCGCCCTTCTGTGCAGCAGAGCCAGTCATGGTGCCCTGAACCTGGCTGCTGGTGCCTTCCCCTGATAAGTCATCTCCCCCAACAGTACCCAAAACGGTAAACCTGTTTTGGAGGGAGATGACCGCAGGTGACTCCTGCACTACCTTCCTGCCTTTACCCTGCCTTTTGGTCACCCATTTACTGTCTGAGCTAGCCTTTACCTGCGGTGTGACCAACTCACTGAATGTGCTATCCACAACATCCTCAGCATCGCGTATGCTCCAGAGTGAGTCCATTCGCAGCTCCAGCGCCGCCATGCAGTCCGCTAGGAGCTGCAGCTGGACACACTTCCTGCACACATAGTTGTCAGGGACAGTGTCCCTGATTTCCCATATGGCACAGGAGGAGCATGACACGGGTCTGAGCTGCCCGTCCATGACTTAACCCTTACAATACCCTTTTATTTACTACGATTTAGCTTAATTATTGAATTCTACTTAGAATAGGTTTGTGAAAGTACTCACCAACCAGTCACCTACCTGTTTTCTGGTGTTGTATTTTCACTGCCGCCTCCTGTCCTGGAACCTTTTCCACCTAGGTTAGGCTCCTGAAATAAAATAAATTGAACCTACCTTTTCAACTTCCCCTAACCCCTAAAAGGTTAGAGGAGATGGAAGGGTGGGAGACACTACACTGTATTGTTTCGGGTTTAGCAACAGCTCCACCTATATAAGAGTTACTGGCCTCCTGCTCTCCCGACTGCACCAGCTCGCAACTGCCGCCGATTTGAATCTGCCGCCGCTTTTAACTGCCACCGGTCACTGCCCCTTCACAGGTCCGATGCTCTGATCGGGCCTCACCTCGCAACTGCCGCCGATTTGAAACTGCCGCCGCTTTTAACTGCCGCCGGTCACTGCCCCTTCACAGGTCCGATGCTCTGATCGGGCCTCACCTCGCAACTGCCGCCGATTTGAAACTGCCGCCGCTTTTAACTGCCGCCGGTCACTGCCCCTTCACAGGTCCGATGCTCTGATCGGGCCTCACCTCGCAACTGCCGCCGATTTGAAACTGCCGCCGCTTTTTACTGCCGCCGGTCACTGCCCCTTCACAGGTCCGATGCTCTGATCGGGCCTCACCTCGCAACTGCCGCCGATTTGAAACTGCCGCCGCTTTTAACTGCCGCCGGTCACTGCCCCTTCACAGGTCCGATGCTCTGATCGGGCCTCACCTCGCAACTGCCGCCGATTTGAAACTGCCTCCGCTTTTAACTGCCGCCGGTCACTGCCCCTTCACAGGTCCGATGCTCTGATCGGGCCTCACCTCGCAACTGCCGCCGATTTGAAACTGCCGCCGCTTTTAACTGCTGCCGGTCACTGCCCCTTCACAGGTCCAATGCTCTGATCGGGCCTCACCTCGCAACTGCCGCCGATTTGAAACTGCCGCCGCTTTTAACTGCCGCCGGTCACTGCCCCTTCACAGGTCCGATGCTCTGATCGGGCCTCACCTCGCAACTGCCGCCGATTTGAAACTGCCGCCGCTTTTAACTGCCGCCGGTCACTGCCCCTTCACAGGTCCGATGCTCTGATCGGGCCTCACCTCGCAACTGCCGCCGATTTGAAACTGCCGCCGCTTTTAACTGCCGCCGGTCACTGCCCCTTCACAGGTCCGATGCTCTGATCGGGCCTCACCTCGCAAGGTGATACTTATAGCCTCCCTGGGCGGTGGGCAGGGGCCCGATGTAGTCACCCTGTATCGACTGCTGTGGTCCCTCTACTCTCCTGATGTGTCCCATAGGCACCTTCCTCTTCTGGGGGTCTGGGTTGTTTGCAGCGCACATGAGACAATCAGCACAGAACTCACGGACATCGTCCCGAAGTCCCGGCCACCTTCCCGCCTGCTCTACCCATTGCCAGGTGACCTCAGGTCCAGGGTGCCCCGCTCCTGGACCCTCATGGGTCAGTTGAAGGAATTCCCTCTGGTGCTGCTGCGACACAACCCACTGTTCCTCTCGGAACAGCATGCTTTCCTTGATGGAGAGGGCTGCTGTACAGTATGGACCTTCTACTTCCTTGCCCTCAGTGATGGCCTTGAGGACTGTTTTTAGGGCGTGATCTAGGGTTTGGACGGTCTTGATGTCTGGGGGCAGTGTTACCCCTGTGGTCCCCTGAGTCCCATCCCTGCCTTGGATTACTGCCACGGGTTTGGACCCATAGGGATCCCAGAAAGTGCCGGTGCGGGCAGCTTCCCTGGCTAGCGTATCCGCTTGCTGGTTACCCTGGTTGCGGGGTTCCATGGAGGAATGGGCCTTCACCTTGTGGATAAAGACTTCCCCTTCCTCCCCCACTGCAGCCAGGATCTTTTCTAATACGGGCTTTATGGTCAAGGGTCGCCCGTCTGCAGAGGTATTTCCGCGGCGAGACCAGATGGCCAGGTACTCCGTACACGAGTTGCATGTGAACATGCTGTCCAAGCAAATCGTGTATGGGGTGGGGAAGATCTCGGGGTGGGTAACCACGTACGCCACCGTGGACAATTCAGCCTGCTGTGCGCTCATAGTGCTGGGGAGCTTAATCGCCAGGGCAATGTTTGCCGCGGGGTCATAAACTCCACACCCTGTGAGTCGTTCGCCAGCGGATAACGTGCTGGAACTGTCTACGTAGATCTTGCAGCCCGTGGGATGTATCCCGGCCCGTAAACCTACGTTTACTTCCTATACCCCTTCTACGGAACACCAATGGGCTGTTCTGAGATATACCATGTTGGCCGCGAGCTTGGGCTCGCAGAGGCCCTTCACCTTCAGATCCATCTGTGAAAGGAGGAGGGTCCAGCGCGCAATGTGAGCATTGCTTACTGTCCCATCCTTAATCCTTCCATCCAGAAGCATCCGGGTGGGTGTGTGATGGGTGAGGAGAGTGTTGGGAGAGGTGCCTTTGAAGATCAAAGACCTTATCACAGCCCAATGCGTGGCCAAAAGATGCCGTTCACAATTGGAGAAACTCCTCTCCACATCTGTGAGCAACCTGGAGGAGTAAACCACCGGCCTTAGCTTGCCTTGTCGCTCTTGAAGCAGTACAGTGCTCAAGCTATCCCCGCTAGCCGCTACCTCCAGGAAGAACTCCTCCCCCCCATCTATGCCCCCCAGAGCTGGCGCGGTCTGCAAGTACCCCTTGAGTTTTTCAAATGCTGCCTGGCAACCCTCATCCCAGGACCATTCCACTCCCTTGTGTAGGAGTCGGAGCAGCTGTGGCTGCATAATCCTCAATGAAGACTCTGCAGTACCCGATCAGTCCCAGAAAGGACCTCACACCCGTTACGGTGGTGGGGATCGGTAGATCTTGCACTGAATCCCGTCTAGCCTTGTCTATGGCTCTCACTCCAGCGCGGATGGTCAGACCCAGGAATTTTACTTCCTGCTGGCCGATCCGTGCCTTCTTTGGGTTTACCTTGAAACCCTTTCTGCCTAACAGCTCCAGTAGCTCGGCCAATAGCGGGCCGTGCTCCTCTCTGGAATCTGTGAACAGGAGCAGGTCGTCCACATACTGCACTAGCTGATTGGGCTGGCTGAACTCTTTTAAGCTCCCTGCCATGCATTGATGGAAAATGCTGGGGCTGTTATGGAAACCCTGTGGCAAGCAGTTCCAGGTGTACTGTTGCCCTTTAAAAGTAAAGGCAAACTTGTACTGATCCTCCCTCCTTAAAGGGCTGGACCAAAACTCATTGGAAATATCCAGCACCGTGAACGTGGTCGCGGATGCTGGAAAACTCCCTATCAGGTCGGCAACTTTTGCTACCATCGGCGCGCAGGCTGGGATGTTACTACTGAGGACTCGGTAGTCCACCGTGGCTCTCCAAGAATTGTCCAGCTTCTTCACCGGCCACAAAGGAGAGTTTACGTGGGTGACTATTGGTCCCAACACGCCCTGCTGCACCAGTAAAGACATTGCTGTCTCCGCTTCCCTGGGGAAGTTGTACTGTTTTTGGGGTCGGGCCATGGGGTCCCCGTCTACTCTGACCTCAAACCCGGTGACCCTCCCACAATCGTGTTTGGGAGTGGCAAACGTAGTCAGGTGGTCTGACACGAATGCCTGCAGATCTTGTGGGACACTGGCGACCATGAGCTCGAGGTTGTAGCCCTCTTTTGGCTTCATGGTACACAGGGTCCCCCTTTCTCCCTTCCCTGGGATGATGACTACCTCGCCCTTCTTGCCCTTACCTGCTCCCCAAAGACAATGATTTCTTAGGTCCACGAGGATCCCGTGTTCTACTAAGAAATCGGACCCAAGGATCCCTTTTCCACCCCCCACCTCCCACTTCTTCAGTATACACTTCCACTTGGTGCGGAGTAGTCCTAAATGAATGGAGAGAGGGATGGAAAATGCACCAGCCTGTTCTTTGCCTGTGAAGCCCGACAGAATATATGGGACCCCGGTGGACAGAGGTGAGGTGGCAGGGTTATCTGTGTGGATCACGGTGCACGATGCCCCCGTATCCAACAGATAGGTTCCCTTTTCCTGCTCTACCTCCATCTCCACGAGGGGTCGCCTCCATACATCATATCGCAGCGCACATAGGTAAATGGGCTACGCTGGCTCTAGTTATTGGGGTGCAGCGGTCGGGGCTGCAGGAACGACAGGACCGGTGGCGGCGGCTATCCTCCCCTGCGCGATCATAAGAGACCGCATTGTCTCTATAATTGACTCTATCGCCGCGGGATCCAAAGCTGCACCGGTTCCTCTTTCTAGGACAGGGGCTGCGGCTTCAACCTGGACTCGTGCTGGGGTGGGGGTCTGGGCTTGGGCTTGGGCTGTGGGAGATTTTCCCTTATTATCCTTCCACGGATTTTTACAGTCCTTGCGCCAATGTCCATCCTTCCCACACCCGTAGCAATTGAGCTTGGCTTGGGTAGGGCGATTCCCTTCCTGATGCCACTCCTTTTTACTTGGGGCTGCGGGTTTTGCCTCATGCACTTTTCCCTTAGAGGGAGGTGTCTCCTGACTCCTACAATTCTTGTATGCAATGGTGAGCTGTCGGAGCACTGTCTCCTCCGTGACACTGGGAACTTGGGGATCAAACCAAGATTTGGCTTGGGCCTTTATCTGCGGTAAGCTGTTGGCAACCAGACAACGGAGCCAATGAACCCGTTGAACGCCATCCATTGCAGCCCATTCAGGCATGCCCGGGCAGCTGCGCCAATACACTGGCCACAGCCTTTCTGCGAAAACCCGTGGGGGTTCTCCAGTTAGCTGCACAGTCCCTTCCACACAGAGGAATGGATTACCTTCGACAACTCCCAGAACTTCCTGAACTTCATCCCTGAGTTCCACATACCCTTTCTGTCCCCTCTTTCTCCCTGCAGAGAGGCACTGAAGGATTGTGCTATCCAGGGAGAATAGTAACATCTTCGCCTGCTCAGGATCATCACAATCATTGACGGCGGCTGTCTCCTCTATCTCCCTGAAATGGACTGAGGGATCTCCCTTCTCGGTGAGACTTGGGAGGTGGCTCACCATCGCCCTGCGTTGTTGGGCACCGTGGGGCAGCACAATCTGGTTCAGGAGGGGTCCATCCGCGCCCTTTGCATTGTTGGAACCGTACCTCTGGTGCTGAGTGGGACACATTGGTGCCGGCTCCGGCTTTACTACTCAGGGTTGTTCCTCCTCCTGTTCCACCTCGGCTTCCTTTTCTTCCACCACCCCCCCTTCGGGCCAAACCTCACTATAGCTCGGCAGTGCTGAGGGCTCAGTGGCTGGTGCCACAACTACTTCGCATGGAATCGGGTTTTTGGATTCCTTCAAAAAGTTTAGGTGACTTGCTTTTGGGCTTACAAGGCATACCATGCCTTTTGCCTTAACCAAGGCCGTTCTTAGGTCTTCTATCGTCTTTTGGCAGGGGCCATGGTCTGCGCTCTCAAACCCATGCTCGAGGGCCAGCTTGTAAGCTGCCTTAACCTCTACTACTCTCTCCTCCTGCGCTCTTAGCTGTTGTGCGAGGCGGGCATTTTTCTCCCGTATCCTCGCTTCATGAATCTTTGCCTCAGTCACCTGGCATTCCAGGTACTCTATTCTAGCCTGATGTTGGCTGGCTACAACTTGGCATTCCTGATTCAGCGCGTGGAGCGCTGTGATCAGCTTTTCCCCACCCATGGCCTTTTCCTCTATTTTTGCTGCCTGGGTTGTGATCTTGGCTGCCTGCGCTGCAACGACTCTGTCCAAAATCTGGATTATCTTTTGTAGCACATCAGCCACACTGCCTTCTCCACTGACTTTTTATGTTCTTTGCTCTCTGTCCACCTGATGGCTGCGTCTACCGGACACCCATCCCATAAGAGATCGGAAATCCACTCTTTAGTGAGATTTACCTTACCAAAAACATAATCCTCTATCCTCTCATCCATAACATTTCGTCCATTCAAACCTGGGTCTAATACATTGCAATCCTGCTGGCAGTGTCCTGCCGCGGTCGCCATTTTCTGTAAGGGGTTCTTAGATCGCAGAGGCCTCTCTCTCTCTCTCCAGAGGCCTCTCTCTCTTGCATAGTAAACTTTCTAGTGGTTCGACCCACTCACCCCTTAGAATCTATACACTGGACTTTGAGGCAGGAACTACAATGCAGAGAATACTCTATAGACCAAGTTTAATGAAAATGAAATGAAATTTTATTGCATAAAGAAACAAATCAAACTGCAAGCCAATAAGAGGGTACATGGGAGGGGAAAACAAATCATAATACAGTACTAGCTAAGATATATACAGGCATATTATACTTTACAAAAGTCATCACGAAATGGGGAAACAAACGGAACATCGAGGGACAACAACTCACAATTAATTACCCCTGAAATGCCCACCCCCTAAACCTATCTAGATCAGATTATGAGGGGCCAGAAACATGCTCACCAATCCAGTTGGAAAGTATAGAGTTTTGAAAAGGTCTGTGTTTTGATCCTCTCAGGTGTCCTGTCTTCACGTGGTCAGCGGAACGCAGTGGGCTATGACACACCTTCTTCTCCCTCGAGATGAAGATCACGGACAGGCTGGATGTCAGCAGGCCTGGACTTTGGTGTGGGGAGAGACCAAGGCCTAGAAATTCAGTTGGCTGCGCCAGCCGTTAGCGCCTTAGGAGGAGTAGATCTCGAGCGCTAGGCGCTTAGCGCCCGGGCGCAGCGCGATCTCCGCCTCGCCCCAACTTCAGTAGACATTTAGCACCGGCGCAAAGTCTTTGTGCGCGCTCATCTGCGCGCGCAGATCATGACGCCATTTCGTCGTGCAACGCCGTTTGTGTGCCCGGAACCAAAACTTCACTCGCGTCGCCCCATTGTGCGCCGGGCGGCCCTAACGACTGTTGAGTGGAACGGTACACAGCCGAGGCGGGCCGCGGGGAGCGCAAATTAAAGGGCACTTACCCTGCACTATAAAGGGCAGCCATTTTTCAGCATTCACTCTTGTGCAACGGATTTTTGGAGAGAGACCAAGGAAGAGAGCTTACTGCTTTGGCCCAACACTAGGACAGGTATTTTTGGCTTCAGGCCAGAGTTTTGCAATTCTCTTTGCCTTCATTGCGATCTCAGTGTTTGCCAGCATATTATGGGGACTGCATTGGGTGCCAACGCTGAGTTTCAGCATTATGTCGGAAGGGCTTACAGACACCGTGAGAGCGTGGCAGCCCTGGCTAGACGCAGAGGGGGCAACAGGCGTCGCCAAGGGAGGCCTTACCCACCCAGGGCATACCGCCAGCAGTTCTCCTATCTCAACATGTCTGCCGCGCAGTGTGTTAGGGGGCTGCGATTCAGAAGGGAGGTGGTTGCAGAGATCTGCCGGCTGCTTCACAGAGATCTGCGTCCACAGCTGATGCGCAGGACGTCTCTGTCGGTGGCAGTGAAGGTGACGGTGGCTCTCAACTTCTATGCCACCGGCTCCTTCCAATCCGCTGCTGGGGACATCGCTAACATCTCCCAGTTTGCCGTGCATTGCTGCATCCGCCAGGTGACCAATGCCCTTTTCAGAAGGAGACGTCAATTCATGTCCTTCCCCATGACCCTGGACAAGCAGCAGCAGCATGCAGTGGGATTTGCAAGAATAGCGGGCTTCCCCATGGTGCAGGGCGCCATTGACTGCACGCATGTGGCTTTGCGGGCACCTCTGGAGCATGCCGAGGATTACCGCAACCGGAAGGGCTACCATTCCCTCAACGTACAGCTGGTGTGTGACCACAGGCTGCGCATCCTAGCTATCAATGCCCGCTTTCCAGGTAGCAGCCACGATGCCCTTATCCTGCGACAGACAACTGTGGCTGACATGTTCCAGGCACAGCCTCATCCAAGAGGCTGGCTTATCGGGGACAAAGGCTATCCTTTGTGTACCTGGCTCATGACCCCGCTCCGCGTGCCCAGGACCCCTGCTGAAGAGGCATACAATGAGAGCCATCAAGCGACCAGGAACCTCATCGAACAAACAATCGGCGTCCTGAAGCAACGGTTCCGCTGTCTGGATCGCTCCGGGGGAGCCCTCCAGTATTCGCAGGAGCGAGTCTCCCAATTCGTCATCGTTTGCTGCATGCTGCACAACCTGGCTATCCGCAGGACTCAGGCACTGCCACCTCACATTGGACCACCACCTCAGGAGGAGGAGCAGGAGGAGCATGAGGAGGAGGAGGAGGAGGAGTACCAGCCCAGGAGGGAGGCAGAAGGTCCAAGGGCCGCCCGTCGACGGCTTATTGAACGTCACTTCTAGGCCCCCTGTCAGGGAATGGCTTGTGCCAATGAAAGAACATGATTGCAGCCGCTCCGCAAGCCTTCAGCCGGTTAAGGCAACAAACACTTCAAAGATCAAACATGGACAATGTGAATAAATAAAATGGTTTATTGTACAAACTCAGGGCCCTTCCCACATGGAAACCAAAAACACACGAAACCCCCAAAAAACACTCACACACATGACTCACTCCCACAACCTGGGGAGGATTAACAAAAGATGTAAACAAAAATGGCCTTCATCCTCGGCCTTCACAAAACATCCATTCCAAAAAACAAAATATTTGGACACGCCCTCTACTTTGTGGCCCGCGAGGGCGATGCCTTCTGCAAACTTTGGCGGCCCCTGCACGCCCTACTGCTCCTCCTCAAAGTGAGGCCAGTGGCTGCTGCAAGGCTGGGGGAAGGCTCCTGAGGGGCACATGTCGTGGCGGCAGATGCCCTTGGGGGTCGGCCTAGACAAGGTCTGGCCCTCGAGGGGCCGGCTGGTGAATGCTGCAGCTGTGGCTGGGCAGCATCAGTCGCTGCAGCAGCTCGTGGCAGCTCCACTGGGGGAGTGGCAGTTGCGGCTGGAGGAATGGGGCAAGCTGGCGGATGGCAGGCGCTCGCTGGTCACCTGAGACACTGGCACTCGCCCAGGCCAGCACTGCAGCATGCGCAGCAATCTGCCGAGGGACAGACCGCTGTGCTGCTGCAGCGCGGCGGGTGCCCTGGCGATGCCTGGCTGACACAGCGAGTGTGGCAGCAGTGAGTGCCCGTGTTGCCCTGTTCTGTGACCGCATCAGAGCAGCCAGTGACTGCACGGCACCACTGATCACCTGGCCAGTCGCTGCCTGAGCTGCCCCGAATTCCACCCAACTCGCTGCCTGATCTGCCCCGAATTCCACCAAACTGGTGGCCTGTGAGGCCCCGAATTCAGTCACACTCCGAGACAGGGACTCGATGGCCTCAGGCATCCGTGCCACTACCCCCATAAGCTCCGTGTGCCGACGCTCCGAGTCCGCGGACATGTCCTCAAGGAGGCGCAGCTCCTCGGCGTTGACCGTCTCCGGACTGGAGGCCGGACTCTCCCTCTGGGGAGAAGGCCGCCGAGCTGGCCGACCCTTCCTGCATTGCTGGACGCCGCTGGGCCCAGCAATTGGACTCCCCTCCGACCCTTCCCCCCTCTGGGGAAAAGGCCGCTGAGCTTCCACCCCCCTCCCGCGTTTCTGCAGGCCGCTGGTCCCAGGAGCTACACTCCCCTCCGACACTTCCCCCAGGCTCCCCTCCAGGGAAGATGTGTCCCCTACATTGGCATGGCTTGCCGCGGCTGAGGGTTCCCCTGATGGGCCGCCTTCCTCTTGCTCCTCCTCCTCCTCCTCTTCTGAGGGGCTGTCACTGGCAACTTCAGGGACCTCCTCCTCACCATCTGAAAGCAGGAAGGCACAAGAGTAGCTTTAGAGTGAGGAGAGGGCGTCAGCGAGGGATGCATGAGTGGTGGCATTCAGCGCATTGGTCGGACAGTGGCAAAGGATGTAGATCTGATGCGCAAGTGGGACGAGAGAGGTCCAAAAGGTGATGTCCTTACCATTGGTGCCCAGAACAGGGTCGGCATCTCCAGATGCAACGGGGCCAATCACCCGGGCACCCATGATGCGCTCCACGCGCTGTTGCAGCTCGGTGAGCTGCTGGATCTGGGGTCTGCCTCCCCCGGTCTCAGTCCGGCTCCTCTTATTATTGGACAGCTTGGCCTGCAAGAGAAAGGACGGCCTCTAAGTACAGTGTGTAGCCCTGATCTTGTGTGCACTGCCTCCCATGGTGGAATAGCCTGGCCAGTGTGTAGCCCTGATCTTGTGTGCACTGCCTCCCATGGTGGAATAGCCTGGCCAGTGTGTAGCCCTGATCTTGTGTGCACTGCCTCCCATGGTCGAATAGCCTGGCCAGTGTGTTAAGTGCACAATGTGCAATTGATGTTCATGACTGTCCCATAGCTGCTGCATGAGGGCTGGCCATTAGGGCTTTCAGGTCCCTTTGCCCATAATGTGAGGTGCACATGCAAGGATGAGGAGGACACTGGAAAGGGTACTCACCCTGACAATCCTGGCGAGGTCATTTAGCTTTTTGCGGCATTGTACAGAGCTCCTGGGGACCTCACTGTTGGATGTCACCCTGGTGGCGACATGCCTCCAGGCTTTCCGGTAGACGCGGGCCGCCGGCTTCTTCCCATTGTCCGGAAACAAAATATGGCGCCTCTTCTCCACAGCGCCAACCAGCACCCTCAGATCATGCTCTGAGAAGCGCTGCGCTCATTCACGGGCCTTCTCCATCCTTTCAGGTGCTATTTGGGTCCAGCAGCAGTGTTCAGGCCTAGCTGGAGGGCTGCAGTGTCCAGGGCGTGGCAGCAGACCAACTCGACCCTTCCCCCTTAAGAGCTGGCCAGCGCCAGGGTGTCTGCTGTCAATCAAGAAATGGCCGCACCTGCGCTGCGCCCGGCCTCGGCGGTATTGCTCAGCACCGCCGGCTTAGCGCCTAAAGAGAGCCGTGCATCGCCAGTTTTAGCGCTCGAGCAAACTCTTAGGGCGAAGCTAATGAATATCGGCGAAGTGGCCTCGAATTTGCGCCGGGCGCAAACTTTAGCGGCCGCCCGACTTTACTGCCCCAAAAGTGGCTATAATGAATTTCTAGGCCCAACTGTTTTACCATTTTCGTATGGGTTTTGTCGCACAGCCCAGCTGGTTTACTGTTTTCATATGGGTTTCTCCATGGAGGGTCACCGTCCTTTGTCTCGTCAACGGCCCGAGGTGTATCGATGATCTCCCAATGGCTACCCCGGGGCTGGATGCAGACTCTACTCGAATCACCTTCTTGACTGTCTCCGTATCGACGTTTCTCAATCTTCTGTGTGCTGCACCAATGAAGCTGATGCTCCTCAATGGCTACCGAAAAGGGCTGGCTACCGATAGCTATTCCGGATCCCCAAATATACTTCTCAAAGAGGTCCTTATCTCCCGCCAGGTCAAGGTTAGTCTTTTGTTTAATTTTTGGTGGGCTGGTAGCACAGTGGGATAGTTATTATGTTTTAAAATACTTTGGGATGGCCGGTAACGGCCATCTCTGGTCTGGAATGACCCTGTTTTGTCTTTAATGTCCTCTTGATGTCTTTAACGGTTCTTGATGTTCCCCCTATGAATTTGAAACTGTTTTCCTTTGTCTGCGTAAACATTTAGATGGCCTTTATCTACAGGCCGATCTGACTGGATCTGCATCCAATCCATATGTATGTGTTTCTGTCTGGTTTCGTTTTCTCCGAAATGGCCTTCCAGAACTTACTATGGGCTGAATCCACAAAGGCTGTCTGGGGACTGCAGGAACCATTTTAAAGTGTTATCTGGATCAATATGTCGAGGAACCAACTCGGGAACAGGCTATATTGGACTGGGTACTGTGCAATGAGAAGGGACTAATCAGTAATCTTGTTGTACGGGGACCCTTGGGTCAGAGCGATCATAACATGATCGATTTCTCACTCGAAATGGAGAGCGAAGAAATTGACTCAGAGACTAAGGTCCTGAATTTAAACAAGGGGAATTATGATGCCATGAGACGGGAACTGAGTAGGTCTGATTGGACAACGTTCCTGGGAGGACTGGAGGTAGATAAACAATGGCAAACATTTAAAGATAGAATGACAAAATTGCAAAAATTGTTTATACCAATCTGGCATAAAAGGAAATCTAAAAAGGTGACTCAACCGTGGATAACAGGGGAAATTAGAGACAGCATAAAATCCAAAGATAGGGCGTATAAAATAGCCAAAAAAAGCGCCAGAGCGGAAGATTGGGAACAGTTTAAGATAGAGCAAAGGAGGGCAAAGGGCATAATCAAGAGGGGCAAAATAGCTTACGAAAACAAGCTGGCGGAAAATATAAAAACTAACTCCAAAAGCTTTTATAAGTATATCAAAAGGAAAAGACTGGTGAAAACCAAAGTTGGTCCATTGCAGTCAGATACGGGGGAATATATAATGGGAAATAAGGAAATGGCAGATCAACTAAATGCATACTTTGGGTCAGTCTTTACGAAGGAAGACACAAAAAACCTCCCTGGGATATCGGGAAAAATAGGGACATTGGCAAAGGAGGAACTGACGCAAATCAATATCTCTAAGGATATGGTGTTAAGGAAGCTAAAGGGATTGAAGGTGGACAAATCCCCAGGGCCTGATAACATGCATCCTAGGGTACTGAAGGAGGTGGCCCTAGAGATAGCGGATGCACTAAGGATGATTTTTCAGAATTCATTAGACTCGGGAACAGTGCCGATGGATTGGAGGGTAGCTAACGTTACCCCACTATTCAAAAAGGGGGGTAGGGAAAAAGCAGGTAATTACAGACCTGTAAGCCTTACATCAGTTGTGGGCAAAATGCTGGAGTCCATCATTAAGGATGAAATAGCGGAGCACTTAGCAAATGGGGACAGGATAGGACAGAGTCAACATGGATTTACAAAGGGTAAATCGTGCTTGACTAATCTATTGGAATTTTTTGAGGGAGTAACTGGTAGAATAGATGGGGGAGAGCCAGTAGATGTGGTGTACCTGGACTTCCAAAAGGCCTTCGATAAGGTCCCACATAAAAGATTAGCATGGAAAATTGAGGCTCATGGGATAAAGGGGAAAGTTTTGGCGTGGATAGGGAACTGGCTGTCAGATAGAAAACAGAGAGTTGGAATAAACGGCTCATTTTCTGAATGGCAGGCAGTAACAAGTGGGGTACCACAGGGATCTGTCCTGGGCCCCCAGCTGTTCACAATTTACATTAATGACCTGGATCAGGGAGTCGGATGCAGCATTTCCAAATTTGCAGACGACACTAAACTAGGAGGGGGGGTGGGCTCAGAGGAAGAGACCAGGAAGCTCCAGAGCGATTTGGACAGACTGGGCGATTGGGCGGATAAATGGCAGATGCACTATAATGTGGACAAGT